>NW_024425452.1:10117291-10343885 GCF_017311325.1 Ursus maritimus | reverse complement strand
TTTTTTTTTTTTTTTTTTTTTTGTACAACACTCTCAGAGAGGATGTAATCCGGGAATCCATGTAAGATTTGATGATTCACCTGTGTAAGCATTTTGAATCATAAAAGTTTGGTGTTGAAGGGAAGGAAAGGGACAGAGAAATCACTTGAGAGGGTAGCAGGACAGAGTGCATCTTTTACGTCCAGAGGAGAATTCAATAGAGAGAGTAATTGAAGTTCCAAGGGGTTGGGAGCTACCAGGAGGCAAGGGTGCCTGGGCTCAGGAGCTGAGTGGGGTGAGGAGCCTTTGGGGAGAAGCTCTTTGCCGGGGACAGGTACTATGGTAAGAGGGGAGGGGACTTGTTCAAAGTCTTTTGTTCATGGAGGTAAGGTCATCTGCTAAGAGCAAGAGCTGAGAAACATGGTGGGAATATGGGGAAAATGTGGACTTCAGGGTCAGTCAGGCCCTGATTCAAATCTTGACTCTGCTAGGAAATTGGCTTTTTTTTTTTTTTTTAAGAGCCAGATCCCTCATTTGTAAAATTTCAGTCATACACTGAAAGTTTGATGTGATGATTAGAGATGACTCATATAATGCACCCAAGAGAACACCTGGAATATGTGGGAACTCACTAATTGATAGCTATAAGTAATTACGATAGTAATAGTATAGCAATACTCCCCTGATGGACAGTGAGAGAAGAGTGGAATAAGGATGAAGAATGATTGCTATGCCGTATTGAGGCGCCAGCTGAGGCTAGGATTAGCCCGTGTGCCATGAATTAAGAGTATGAAGTTTTACCAGGATGCTCTCGGCAGCTCCGTAGTGTGAGCAAAGAAGACATCCAGAATCCTGTGAAGGTAGTGCATTTCAAGGAGGAGAACAAAAGTTAGAGGGAATAAAGGTGCTCGTGTTCACTTTCCTAGCACGTTCTAATGGGCTAGGCACAGGTGTCCAAACTCCTAGGAAGGGGTGAACCTAGAGAGAGGCTGGGAGAAGAGACTGGGATCATGGCAATCTGCATCTGGCAGATTCAGATTCAAGAGCAGGTCGTGCAGGGCAACAGAGAGGGAAGGCTGAGGGATGGGCAATACTGGGTAGGGAGAAGGCTCACAGGCCTCATCCCTGCTCTCCTTATTCATTACCTTCATTTTATTTTTCCCAGGGAGAAAAAGTGGGACATTTGAAACACAAACACAGAAAGTGGCTGATTTTCACTCTTTGTTTTGCATTCAAGGTCTGGTCTCTTTATATACCCTCAGTTTCGGCCACCTTGGGGTAATGGCAGGGGCCCCACCCTGTTACAAAACTTCACAGTTTGGGGAAGTGCAGGTGGTGCCCAGGTAAGCTGTGTTAGTTTTTCATTAAATTGTCATTTGTTTTCTCATGGGAATTTATTATGTGTCTCTATTTAAAGGGAGCTGGTTTGGGAGCCATTGCAATATTATCACAGTGTGAAGGAGCAAACAAGCATCATAGGTGTGTGGAAGAGTTGTGGAATGAACAAATTCCTGCTCAGGAAGCCAGGGTCAGTTCATTTCCTCTATGGTGACTTTTCAGCCAGCTCTAATGGAAACAACAGAATCATAGAGATTTGCAAGCAGGAGGGATCATAGAGGTCATCCGTTCCTTACCTCCCATGTCTATTTAGAGATAAGAAATGAAGGCTCAGAAAGTAAAAGGATTTGTCAAAGGTCATGCAGTTAGTTAGTAACACAGCCTGGTGCAGAATTCAGTCTCCAAATGTTGTGCGTTTGATATCTTAATATCCTGAATAATGCATGCTTCAATCTTAAGAAAAAAATGCTGTTCATCATTGGAACGCAAAAATTCCAGCTCAAGTAGCATTCTTACCTTTATTGATGAGCCACATTTTCTTCAAAAGGGAAAAAGTTCATGTTCAATCATTCACTTTTTATTACCGCAGTGATTTCTTATAAGGAAGCTTTGGATGCTCACTGTTAACAGCAAAATACAAAATTATCCAGGGTCACTATTTGGTGCAACACAGAGAAAATTACATACATTTGGTCTCTGCCACTTAGCAATCTGGAGCCTAAGATATGTAGATGAAAAAATATGTTTACAGGGCATTCAGGAAGTAGAATAAAAACATATAATTAAGTTACATTAAGAACGTTAGACATTTATCTCGCATATCGAACAAGAGGAAGAAAATTGTGGTTGGGGAAAGCCCAAAAATATATAATTAGGGTAACTAACAAGAAGAATCCCAATTATATTTAGTGTTTTGTTTTTATTTAACTTTATAAAGTACTTTGTTGCCTATGAACATTATGAATATAAGGGTGACAAATCCAGTGGAAACATTGGTTGAGTGCCGTCTTATGCAGAGAAGCAATTCATGCCTTACAGAGACTTACTCTGTCTCCATGCTGTTGAATAGCCTTCTTCTAAAGGATATAACCTAGTAACATGAACATATTAAAAGATGATCATTAAGGTCAGTTTTCTCAAATTCTACAGTCATAAGTGCTACACCCATGAAAGAAAACACAGATCCTTAAAGATGAAACTCTTTATACTCAAATTTAATTAATCAGAAAGTTCAAATAATGAAAATGCTTTTGGAAGCTTATTTTGATGAAGAGAGTGAAGGAGAGTAATTAACATGATAGCAGGGATTTAAAAAGTAACTCCTACCAAAACAATCCTGAAAAAGAACGAGAGAGATTTACACTTCCTTATTTCAAAAATTACTATAAGGCAATAGCAATCAAGACAGTGTGGTATGGGCACAAGGATGGAAGTACAGATCAATGGGATAGAATTGAGAGTCCAGAAATAAACCCACACAACTGATGTCCGAAAAGGGTGCAAATACCATTCAGTGGGGGAAATAATAGCCTTCTCAACAAATGGTGCTGGAACAACTGGATAGTCACAAACAAAGGAATGAAGTTGGATCCTTACCTCACACTATTTATAAAAATTGACTCAATAATGGATCAAAAACCTAAACATTAGAACAAAAACTATAAAACTCCTAGAAGAAAACAAAGGGGTAAATCTTCGTGACCTTGGATTTAGCTAAAGATTCTTAGCTATGACACCAAAAGAACAAGCAACAAAAGAAAAATGGATAAGTTGGATTTTATCAAAATTAAAAATTCTAATGTTTCAAAGGACCTCATCAGGAAAGTGAAAACGCCGTCTATCCAATGGGACACAATATTTGCAAATGATATATCTGATACGGGATTTGTATCTAGAATATAGAAAGAACTCCTTACAACTCAACGGTAAAAAGACAACCCAATTTAAAAAAATGAGCAAAGGATCTGAATAGACACTTTTCCAAAGAAGATACACAAATGGCCAAAAGCATATAAAAAGATGTTCAACATAATTAGCTATTAGAGAAATACAAATCAAAACCACAGTGAGCTGCCACTTCACACTTTACTAGGACGACTAGAATCAAAATGGTAATAAGTGTTGATGAAGATGTGGAGAAATTAGAACCCTCACACACTGTTGGTGGGAATTTAAAATGGTCTAGACGGGGTGCCTGGGTGGCGCAGTCGTTAAGCGTCTGCCTTCGGCTCAGGGCGTGATCCCGGCGTTCTGGGATCGAGCCCCACATCAGGCTCCTATGCTGAGAGCCTGCTTCTCCCTCTCCCACTCCCCTGCTTGTGTTCCCTCTCTTGCTGGCTGTCTCTGTCAAATAAATAAATAAAATCTTAAAAAAATAAAATGGTCTAGATGTCTGGCAGTTCCTCACATGGTTGCACATAAAGATACTATATGATCTACCAACTCTACTCCTAGGTATGTATCCAAGAGAAATAAAACATAGATCCACAGAGAAACTTCTACTCAAATGTCTATAGCAGCGTTATTCATAATAACCAAAAGGTGGAAACAACCCAGATATTCACCATTGGATTAATGGATAAGTATAGTGTGGTCTATCAATCCAATGGACTATTACTTAGCCAGAAAAAGAAATGAAGTGCTGATACAGGCTACGCCATGGATGAACCCTGGAAACTTTCTGTTCAGTGAAAGGAGCCAAATCCTATCTGTGTGATGTTGGGCAAATCCCATGATTTTTCTTCCTTCATGTGTAAAACGGAAAGAGTAATAGTGCCTAAAGGATAAGTTTGTTTTGAGAGTTAAGTAAGTGCCTGCATGTAACGTGCCCAGGAGAGTGCCTGGATGTTCGTGGGTACACAGTAACAGCTCTTATTCGTATCATTGTTAGTGAACAGGAGTAGGTGGTGATAGATCAGTGTTGGCAATAATGTCTCTGAAAATTTTAACGTTGAGAAATGTTTTCAGTATCCATCAAAAATGCATTGTGTTTAAATTTCATAAACTTTCATTATTAGATATATCTGTATTCTTGTCATTAGACATAAGCATCGTGTATATGGATGCTTGATTAGAAGATTCCATTGGGTAAAATTCCTATTGTGTGTAAATATAAATTTATATTTATTTGATGATATTGATAGCTTGATAGCTAACATTTGGGATATTTTCTCATTTAATTATCTTAATAAACTTGAGGGAGCTGCACCATTATTACACTGTTTTTTGAGGGTAAGAAAACTTTCTGGGTAGGAGTTAAAATACTTGTTAAAGTCATACAGCTAAGAATTGCTAGATTCCAACTCAGATAATCTGGCCTTTGTGCGTGCATGTTAATAAGAGTTGAGAAGAATACCCGCTCCTCACCATGTTTCATAAATACAAAGCGATTCTTTTAGGAGAGAGAGAGAGAGGGAGAGAGAGAGAGGGAGAGAGAGAGAGAGATGAGAGCACATTATGAAAGTATTCATACCACAAATAGGTGATTTTTGCTGTTATGTGTTGGTTTTCTTTTAAAGTCACCAGCTTTTCTAGCTAATGCTGGGTGTTCGTTGTTTTTAATTATGAGTATATTTGCCAGTACTTGGGCTGATGCCTGTAATTAGGTCACAACTGTTGTCAGGTTAACAGTTCAGATCATACCTATTTTGTTTAAATAAATCTTCGTGTCTTCAAAGATCTATCATTTTATAAAAGCTGTTGGTGCATACATAGTGGGATATGCAAGCTGTTTGATTCTTGAAAATTCGAACACGAAGACTGATTGACAGGTAGAAGCATGATACTGTGATAAATCAAGGCTACCAAAAATCAATCAATCAATCAATCAATCAAGACCATCTTGGCCTTAATAGGAAACTTCTACTTCAAGATACAAATGTAAATATGACCCTATTTAATAAATAGAGGAATGACTGTGTGAGGTTAATTGCTAGTCCAGACCTGCACCCTGATTTTAAAGATGGTTGAACTGAAGTCTAGGAAAAGATAAATGTCTTGCCCAGGATCATGTAGTTAGCTCCTATCAGTGCTAGTTCAAAACCAAGGGCTCTGTCCCCCAAACTAGAGGGATTCTTTCAACTCTAACAAACTAATTTTGCTAATACTCGATCCCTGTTTGGGCCCATTAACCCAAGTTGTCATGACTATATAGGCACATAACATATTTTGAGTCTGTAGTCATTCTGAATTACTTATTTCATATTTATAATTTTCTGATAATGTTAGTTAAGATATACTATACTGAGGAAAATGGTAAGTACTAGAATTCCTGGATGCTCTGTTTTTCTCTATTAATTTTGTGTGATTTGACAACTGCAAGTTTATTTTAGATATGTGAAGAATTCACACTGACATTTTTAATGTAACAGTTATTATGAGGAGAAATGAAAAGGACAGAGGGGATGTTACCGAAGGAGACTAGTTAGTGCTGACCTCACGGCAACTTTGGGATGTCTGTACAGATATTGATGGACAAAAGCTGCTTAAATATGGTATAGCATGCTTATTTATACTTAATCAATAATTAAAGAAGCTATAGGAAGTCTGCAAGAAAAAAAAAAAAAAAACAAGCCTCAGACCTTTGCCATATCATATGCTGTTGTTTTATAGATTTTTAGAAGTAGCAATCTTCACCTGAAAAACTTCCAGGTTTATTCATGCAGAGATTTTGGAATTGACATCTTGGAAAGTGATGCAAATACTTCAGTTACTGACAGCTTATTACTTGGCCATTTTGCCCACAAGGTAAGTGCCTTAGTGTAGTTGTTTAAGGCTGTCCATCAAACAGAATCATATGTGCTAGGTTCCCTGGTGATCCAGAATATGTGATTTTAATAGCAGTCTTCAGTGAATCTTGTGTTTAATTGGTAAAAGTTGGAAGAGCTTTTTATTTGCAACCGTGGTGATATTTATGATGAAATTCAAATATACACAAGGTTTCAATGTTATGAGTCCATATAAATCATAAAAGTCATGAGTAGCTTGCAGAATTCTTACTTGGTTGCTATTTAGCATTATTTTCATACCAATTCAATAATAAACCTAATGATTTTGGGTTAATTTATTCTAACCTCACAAGGATTATGGACTAGCATAACTCCACATTTTCTCTCTGTGTTATGGTTTGCCAAGTTTCAGCATCAACATTTTGTCTATAGGGTCCTTATTCTACTTAGAGTACCTCCCCACAAAGGAGGTAACATAAATTTACATTGTATTGTATACTAGGGTTTCTTAGATGATTCCATAATACTTACCTAAGTGTGGGTTTCTACATGATAAACATCAGACTATAGATGACCTTTCTGCCACCACTGCATGGACAGGGTACCAGAATGTAGATGAGGCAAAAAAATTTCCCAGGTGTGAAACTAGAACTACTGGCTTCCCTTAAGGGAAGTCCATGATTGCCATTGGTCTTAGTGGGCTTCAGACCTGTAATGGGTCCCCTAAGTTCTTGTTTTTGAAGGAGTTACATGTATATTCATATCACATTGTCATAACAGAGATGGAAGAGATCTATGGTACTTCTAGAAACCAAGGAAAGAGCATTATCTTTAGTTTGTTCCTCAGTGCTTTGACCAATTGAAATTTAAATAATCATTGCCCTTTGTACTTCCCTTAGAGGTTACTTTCTATGTATAGATATAAATATTAAGGTTAAAAAATAATTTTCTTACCAAGCTTTATTTTCCTACGTTTAATTCTCAAACTTAGTTAAATCTTTTTTGAACCATCCTTTTCAGGAGGGAAATACCTGTCTGTTTTTCCTTTTCTCTGAAAGGATTACCACCTTGAGAGATGAATCTTCTTTTCAGATTGCAGAATTTTCAAGAAAGGATGGAACCCAGAAATAGATTCTATGATACTGGTAGATCAAAGGCCCTTAAATTCTTCAGAAATAACCTTAGAGAAGATGTTGAAAACAAAATGTCCATCAAGCTGAGTCACTAACTGTCCTGGTAAATTAATGTCACAACATCTTAATTGATATGATAGACACCATAATTAACAGGAGAGTGACATAAATTAAGATATAAATTATGACAAAAGGGTGCTTATCATAAGGTAATAAAAAATATTCCCACCCCTGAGGTGTGATTCACCACGAAGCCAATTCAGCCAAGCAAGGATCGCTCAGTCTCTAAGAAAGTGCAGGACAAAAGTCCCTGGATAGATATTAAATGGTTAGTTCTAGGAGAGATCTAGATGCTGGTTGGGCATTCAAATCATAAAACCATGGAGCTGTAGAGCTAACTATGACTGAAGAGCTGATTTCGTTAGAACGCCTACATTTATAGGTAGAGTGATGGAAGATTTGGGAAGCCAAGCGATAGCCCAAGATCTACACCTAATACTGTGGAGCTGGGACCACCAGCATGTCCTCCCACTCCTGGCCGAACACTCTTCCAAACGCACATGGAAAATAGCTTTGGCAAGGAGCATTGCCTAGTCCAGTATTTTCTAAAGTGTTTTTCATGGAAGGCTAGTCCCAAGAGGGGATCTGAGAAAAACAAAATTCTTAGGTTAATTACATTTAAGATATGCTGTTTACAATACCTCCATTCCCAGACATTCACATTGCATATTCACACTTTCAAGGCTCTGTGAAGTTCTGAGGTTAAGAACAAAAGAGAAAAACATTTATGAATCTTTATTTCATGCAAGATTGCTCAGATTTGTTTGGGAACCACTTTATTGTCAGGTGAAACTGTCAGTTGTTTTTTTTTTTTTTTTAAAAAAAAAGGATGCCCGACCTCCTGTGGTTGTGGAACTCTGATTTTAGCTTCTATCTTTCGTGCCTGCCATTCCTTTAGGAATTAAGATTTTCAGAGAATGTGGCCTATCCATTCTTCGACCTTCCACCCACGCACACGTGGTAGTGCTCAATTACCAGTGAGTCCTATCCTAAAACAAACACTTGTTTCCGGGAGAACTTTTTATTAAATGGAATTTTTCTCTTCTAAGCATAGCTGTGTGTATGTTGGGACCCTCACACTCAACATTACCTTTCTGTTGAGGTGGGTGGACTAACGTTCAGGGAGGATGGCTTTAAACACAAGGAAAGGAGATGCCTTCTCCTATCTCTATGCCCCCCCAGTCTGGCTGTGTAGTTTGCTTATGCCTGTTGTCCTGACATCCTATTTCGTTAGCATCCGCTTTCACTCTCAAAAGTGTTCTGATTTGGATGTAAATCATGGTCACCCTACTTTGGGAAGTCTCTGTGGGATGGTCGCCTTCTATTGTTATTGAAATTAATTTGAGCAGATGACAAGACTTTAACATACATCTTACTCAGACAGATGCTGATGGATGGCTTCATTCTTCCTACTATTTCTTGGAGGGGGAGGTTAGGTCCTATTTTTTGTGAATTTGTCTTCCTTAATTTAGACCTTTCATCCTTTTGTTTCTCTAAGTTCTGTTGTAGGGCCCTTTCTCTTCTCAATGTACTTGCTCTCCCTGGGCGAAATCTCATTTTCTCTAGTGGTTTCAATTATCCACATGCTGATGTCTTCCATATATTTGCATTTATTTCTACCATCTTACTTTGTGCTCCCAGTTGGCAATCAGTTTTCTTTCTTTCTTTCTTTTCTACTTTTCAAACTTGATTTGTCTTGCATTGAAGAGTATCTTTTTTTATATTTACTTATTTGAAAGTTACTCATTTTGTTATGATTATTTTAGTTATTGGACTTAAAGTTTCAACATGCCCTATCATCTGAATGAAGTCTAAATTACAACAGCACTGTTAAACTTTACCTGAGTAATGCAAGGACCTTAAACTCCTTTAACGTCTTTCTTCCCTCCCATCTTATATGTTACTTTTCTCTCATATCCGTTCCACTTCTTAAAATAAATGTTTTATGGAAATATAACATTTATAGAGGAAAGTGCACCGATCACAAGTGAAGAACTCAATAGATTTTTATAAAGCAAAAACCACGTACATACTACCCAGATCAAGACATAGAATATATTACCTGTTCCTTTGAAATCCCTTCATTCCTCCTGCCACCCAACGCCCCACCCTAGCCCCCCAGCCAAAGGGGAAACCATTACTCAGACTTCTATAGACATAGATTAATTTGAATTCCATTTTTGGACTTTATATAAATGGAATCATAGAGTAATAATTCTTTTGTGCCTGGCTTCTTTGGCACAACATTATGTCTGTGAGATTTATACATGGTTTTATATTTTTTATATGTTACAATAATTTGTTCTTCCAATCACTATCACTATGTAGTATTTCACTTCATGACTATACCACAGTTTTTTAAAGGCATGTTGCTATTGATGGGCATGTGATTATTTTTAGTTTTGGGCTACTATCAATAATGATGTCATGAGCATTCTTCTGTATGTCTCTTGGTGTTCATGTGCATGCACTTCTGTCGAATATAGACCAAATTATAAAATTGCTGGCTCAGAGGTATCCCTGCAGCTTTAGTGAATCATGCTAGACAACAATTCCAAGTGTTTACACTTGCACGAGCAATTTTGGAGAAGGGTTTCACAGCTGCACCTCGAAATGGTTCTTGACCAACATGCTAGTTTTCCTGTGTGCCTCCCTAGTATTGGAGCTCTTGTTCCTCATTCCCACATTTTCCTCCTTTCTGTTTTAGTTCCTCATTTTATTAGAAGATAGCCTATAGGAAACTTCTTAACAAAGTCGGGGTCTATGAAAGGTAAGTATTTTGAGCTACTGACAGAGACCCCATTATTCATAGGTTGTTAGTCATGGAATAGCAGGTTGGCGTTCATTTTGACTTGACACTGGAAGGCTATGCTCCATTGTCTTCTAGCTTCTAGCATTGGGGTTGAATAGTTTAAGACACTCTGATTCTCGGTCTGTTATGTAACCTTTTAAGTTTTCTTCTTTGGAAGTTTTTAAAATCTTGTCCCTGGTATTTTGCAGTTTCAGGATGATGTCTCTTGTGAAACTTTTTGTTCTAACAACTGTGTTAGGCACTGAATGGGATGTTGCAATTTAGAAAATCTATCTTTCCCTTCTGAGACATTTTCTTCAGTCATTTTTTTGATAATTCTCTCCTCATGTTTATCTTTCTTCTTTTCTCTTTTCTTTTCTTTTCTTTTCTTTTCTTTTCTTTTCTTTCTCTCTCTTTCTTGAAAGTATTATTATTTGGGTATTGGGTCTCCTCTATTGCTTTTCTACTTAGTGTTCTGATTAGTCAACTGTCTTTTTATTCTATTTTCAGGGCTATTTCCTCAATTTTTTTTTTTTTATTGAATTGATTATTTCTGCTCTCTCATTTTTGTTCTTTTTTCTTTTCTGAAAAATCCTTTCGGGGGGGGGGTTCTTCTTGTTCTGTGGACATAATATACTTATTTCCCTGAGGTTTTTAATGTTAGTGTTTAAGTGTCCTTCTGATTTCTGTACTGGCTTTGTCTCCACTGGTTTGCTTTTCTTCTTTCTTTTCAGCACTGTCTTTCATGGTGGAGGCCCCTGACAGATTTCTGGTGATTCTCAGGTATACAATTATTTTTAAGAGTAGAAGAGTAAAATACTAACAACTCGATTGGCCAGAGTTTTTTGAAGAGATTTTGTGGAAAATACGAGAAGCAGTTTTCGTTTCTTTTTAGATTTTTCTTATTTTTATTTTTTATATTAACATACAGTAAAACTAATTTTTTTGATGTAGCATTCTATGATTTTAAGCATATATAAAGATTAGTGTAACCACCACCACCATCATGACCACAATGAAGATCCAAAACAGTTGTTTCAACCCAAAAAAACTGCCTCAGGCTCCATCTTTGTAGCCAAATCCTCCTCTCAGGTCTAGCCCCAGGGCAAGGGGGGGGGGGAAATCTCTAATCTATTGTCTGTCACTATAGTTTTGTCTTTTGAATAATCATCTAAATGGAATCAGATAGCAGGCAACCTTTTGAAACTGGCTTCTTTCACTCTCAAATGCCTTTGGGATTTACCTAACTTGTTGAAAGAAGCAGGAGTTTTTCCTTATTATTGCTGGGTAGTACTCCACTCTATGGATGTGGCACAGTGTTTAATCCATTCATTTGTTTAAAGACATTTGAGTTGTTTCCAGATTTGGTGATTACAAATGGAACTGTTACCATCATTTGTGTAAGGTCTTTGTATGAACATAAATTTTCATTTACCTAGGAGTTGAATTGCTAAGTCATATGATAAGAGTTTGTTTACCCTGATAAGAAACTGCCAACCTATATTCCATAGTGGCTGTGGAAACTGACAGCACTTGCTCTCATCACTCTTTTTTATTTAATCATTCTAATGTGTGTGTAGTGCATCCTATCTTGATCCTTTGTCATATTTGTGATTTGTAAATATTTTTTCCCACTCTATAGTTTGTCTTTTTATTCTCTTGTTTTTATTTGTGCATTACAAATTGTATTTCATGTGGCCAGTTCTTTTCTTTTTTTTTCTTTCCAAATCATAGGGAAGCCTGTGTATGTCAGCTGGGATCAAAACTCCCAAAAGATGGGAACTGATAATATCTAACACAACCTTTGTTAATTTTGATCTCACTGACTGCGTGTCCATCAGGACCTGTGCCGGCTGTTCCCGGGGACAGGGTAAGTTTTTTGAAGAGATAAGACAGACACTAAAGAAGGCCCACATTCAAGAAAATGTGATAAATAGTGATAAAACTTTTGTGAGTCATCATTTCTTTCGGTTATAAGATTGCGTCAGTAGAAACTGCTGCTCTGATCGCCTGAAAGAAATCCTATAGGAGGCCACGTACTCCCAGTGTGACTCTTGTAGCCCTCCATTCTTTCCCTATGATGGCATCTGTCTTACTCCATCTTTATGGTGCCCCATCTCTGTTGGACTCTGAGCTTCACAAAGGCAGGGACCCTGTCTCCCCTGCTCAGAGGTTTATCATTAGTCCCAGCAGCTTGGTGCCCATTAGGCCGTTCATTGATTGAATAAATGAAGTTGAGTGGATAGACATATGGGTATAAACTAACACACACGCAATCTTTCTTAAAAGAGCCAGAATTCGGTACTTTATGTTTTCAACAGCCCAAGGCTTGTTGTATACACAAAGAGAACCATAGGAATTCTCGTTCACTTGTTAACCACATCTCTGAGGTGGTGAGAAATACCTTGAAGGACTCATGGGCCAAGGTGAAAAGAAGTAGAGAGCAATCTAGTTGATTTGATCATTGTAAACAGCCAAACCAAGTAATTCAAGTAAATATGCTCTTGTGGTTTGATTCACCAATTTAGATAATTGTTTGTTTTTTTAATTAAATGAATAATCAGTAAGTCTCCACTTTACTTTTTTTTTTTCTGTATAGGCAGAGTCAGAGACTGTTTTTTTTTTTTTTTTTTTTTGGGTGGCATCTGAGTTTAAGATTGTAGAAATAATAATAGGAATAAAAAATGCCTTATGGCATTCCCTTCAAATTACAATCCCTCAGTTCTTTAATAGCTTCACTGTTTCATATCATTCATGAGACCCTGAAGAAAAGCATACTACTCTTCATGACCTCGAATCTCTTCTCACTGGATGACCTGGGCTAAGCTGTCTCTTTCATTTACTTAAAAACTGTCCATTCCAGGTTCTGTCTGAGGAACTGGGGTGTACAAAGATGAAAAAACACATAATTCTTCTCTTCCAGGATCTCTTGACCTAGACACAAAAATAAATTTAAGCCAGTCACTGTAGTAAGTGTGATGAGTCCAGTCCTAGAGAACTGAACAAGGTCAGTGAAGGAGCAAGAAAGGGGTCAGGCAAGGTTTTATAGAGGTGGCTCTTGAGCAGGGTTTTGAAAGACAAATAGAAATTTGCAAGGGGACACAGGCAGAGAAAATTTTCTAGGAATTAGGAACAGCATATGCAAACATTCCAACAGGACCTAGTGGTAGAGGGGTGGGTGGTTGTGGTATTAGATGAACTATATAAGTTGCAAGAGGTGGAATCCTGGAGTCTCGAATGCATGACAATTCACTGCATGGACTCTACTGGGATGCGGAATGAAAACATCGGGGCCACTAATTATTTGTATCTTACTCTTTTTATTTTCCTTTTATATTTTATAATGTATATTTTATAATGTACATAACACAGAAATATAGTAGCATATGTACTGAGGTCCTATATGTACTCAGTTTTTACATTTTAATAATGGGGCTGTGGGAATTTGAGGGACCTGGCCGCTGGACCAGCAGCAGTACTGATGAATCACATGCAGGTGGGGTGAGAGAAAGACCACAAACAGTGTAGCCCTACTGCTAATACTTAAAAAGTGTGCTATTATTGCCATTTGCCCACATGGCTGATTGAACGTTGCTTTTGAGGGTGAATGCTTGAAATACGAGCCTCATAACAGATAGAGTTAGACTCCCTATAGAAGAACGAGAGCAGAAAGATGGAAAGACTGAACCACGACCCCTTTACTAATAACTAGTAAATTAGTGTTCTGTATCTTTATTTCCCATTGTACCTGTTTCTCACCCTTCGTGCTATTGGTACTTTAGGCTGGATAATTTTTGGTTGTGGGGACTGTCCCATGCAGTGAGTATGTTTAGCGGCCTCCCTGCCTCTACCCACCAGATGCCAGTAGCCCTGCCATTGACCCAGCTGTGACAGCCAACCATGGTTCCAAACAGTGCCAGATGTCCCTAGAGGGCAAACCCAGTCTGGTTGAAAATCACTGCCCTAGAATACAGGCAGCATGAAGGCAGTGCCAATCCCGCTCTTGCTCCCTTCTGTGTCTCTAGCGCATACCACAGAGCCTGGCATACAACAAACTCTCATGATTTTTTTTTCCTTGAATAAATAAGCAAGTGAATGGTAACTGTACAAATAGGCAGTTTAAAGTACTAAAAAATCCCAGTGAATTCAGCTGTCATTTGTTGTAATAGTCTTTTGGGCCATGTGTAACGGTCTTTCTGTTTTCCGATTTATAGGTGGATTTACTGTGAAGACCAACCAGCTGAAATTTATAAACTCTCCCAACTTAGTAGCATTTCCATTTCCTCATGCAGCAATTTTGGAAGACTTGGATGGGTCTCTATCTGGGAGAAACAGAAGTCATATTCTTCCTTCTATGGAAACCCTCCCAGCTTCTTGTTTGGTCAATGCAGGCTTCAGTCAGATTGTTCATGGCAGTGTCTGTGGGGAAGATGTTCTCTTTCATCGGATGTCTATTGGTTTGTAAGTTGACTTCACCATACTTTTTGGCTTGCCAATGAGCATGCATATATTGTTCAGGCTGTTGGGGTTTATAGAAGGGAAACTTTTCTAGATTCTATTAGAAGTATTTAGTTCTATAAAAATGATATGGGAATGCTTTTGACAGCTGTCAAATCATGTTTATGGTCATTTTAGGCTGATTCAAGTGGCAGCTAACTTTCAATATCAGTGGACCAGATCCCAAAGCCCATGACCACTTATTGACATTTTGAGCCGATGGTTTCTTCTTGAAAAGATTTGCAACCAATGGAGAATTTGAAAAGTATTTAAATTAGAAGTATTATTTAAAAAATTCCAATAATGTCCATTCTCACTTATATACATGTACTCTCCCCAAGCTCTTTTTAAGTGTTCAGTATGCTCTGGGGAAGCAATTGCTGATGCCTTCCTATTACTTGCAAAGTTGCTCCACTCCAGTTCATTTTCCTTGTTAATTTCATGAACTATTGGATCTGCACAATACATTTCCTATTAATATTGGAGCAAGGACTCCTTGGTTATGCTAGTCAAACTACCATTAAGTCAGCAGCTAGGCTGTTTATAATGCATAATAGGATTGCTTCTGCCCTCTTTAATTTCCAGGTAATGATTGCTGAGTGTCTAGGGTTCTATCTTTTACCTATTTCAAATGCATTGCATATATTTAGCCACACTTCTTTCCTTCCATTGTTTTAAGTGTCCTAACTGCATGAATATTAAGTCAAGTGATTCAGCCAGACAATGTTGGCATCTTATTTAAGCAGGTAAACTCCATGGTAAGTCAATGCAATCAGGACTGTGCATTTTGATTCTTTTTTAGAAGCCATAGCAACACACTGCTAGCATTGGCTAGTCTGAAAACTTACCACTTTTGCTTTCTCAACTGCTTATTATTCTTTCAGATGTTAATGGGCCTAATTCTAGTGAGCAAAATAGCAATGTGGAGAGAGATTTTAATTTCTAATCATTTCAGTTGTGCACAGTATACTTTCTGTTTTCAATATCAGGGATACATCCTTAGTATTACTGTTATTTTAGTGATTTTACCGACGATGTTGTTAATGTGTGTTTGAGACTTCTAAAAGTTAGTGATTTATTTCTTAGATATATATTTTTTCAAATGGGGAAAAATTAAAATAGATTTGTGTAGTTAAAAAGAACATGATATGCTTATGTATTTTTTTCTGTGTCCTTGATACTCCTTTTTCATGCACGACCTTGAGAACTACTGGAGACTGTCTCTTAGAACGATACTTAGTAGGGGAGTAGGAGGCACAGGCTTCCAGTTATGGAATGAATAAGTCATGGGAATACAGCACAGGGAACATAGTCAGTGGTATTCTAATAGCGTTGTATGGTGGCAGATGAGAGCTACACTCGTGGTGAACATTACATACAAAGTTGTTGAATCACTATGTTATATATCTGAAACTAGTGTAACATTGTGCACCAACTCTATTTAAATAAAACAAAATAAAAATTAAAAACAAAAAGTACTTAGCCATGTGGTGGTAAAAGGTTCTGCAGATGTGATCTTGTCTAAGCAACTCTTCTTGGACAACTGCAGGACAGGATACTTAGGTGCTTATCTTGGCAGTAGGTCATGATCCCAGCACTCAGGGACTGATAAGGTAAAAATGATAATAGTCCTGATACAATATTAATGTGGAGATTCAAAAGGGTCCTACAAGGATGAAAGATTAGTCTTGGTTTATCTGGAATTTTCCTGGTTTTAAAATAGAAAATTTCACGTCCCAGCCTTGAGGAAACCAGGATGGTTGGCCACCCTACTCCCTACGCTTCTATTTAAAAAATTTTAGGCGGACCTACAGGTCTATGGACAAATGCCCAACTACCCCAAAATAATCCTCAGGGAAGTTGCAACACACTCCCAATGATATGTCTTTGGGCTCTAGTGTCCTTACCTCTAAGATAAGGTGACTGGATTTGATCATCTCTTGGGCCTTGCTAGTCAAAGTGCATCAGCATTACCTGAGAGCTAGTTAGACGTGGGGCATCTCAGACTCCTGAATCAGAATCTCTAGGTGATTGATATTAAACTTTTAGAAGCTCTGCTCCAAGGTCCTTCTAACTTTGTTTTTCTATGATTCTATCTCTAGCTATTTGTGCTCAGTGACTTGATCTCTGTCCCAGAGCATTATAACCTCATTAGGAACATGTCAGAGCTAATGAACAATTTGAATTCAGCATAGATACAAACTTTGCTGCATTTCATGGAGAAAGGATTAATTTGTTGTGCTATTTGCCCCGGAGCAAGCACCCTAAGAGTTGATTTACAAAGCTCCCACAGTCATGATCTTTTGGGGTTGCGTGTTGATGGAGATCTGATATGGCACAAGCACCCTGCTGTCTTCACTTTCAGCTCTTACCTCCCTCCCCCAGCACAAGGCCCCCCCAAGGGCAGGGTGGGAGGCCTCACAGAGCTGCATAAACAAGGCATCCATTCCCCCCTTTGCTAACAACCAAGTGGCCGGAGAGTGATTTCTTTCTGGGAAGGCCCCCTCTATGGTCCAATTTCACTCTAAGTTCTTTGTTTGACATTGGAGACCTTCCGTTTCTATCCCTCACTACCTTATTTAGGTCTGATGTGTACCCATATTTGTGACATTTCCTGTTTTGGAGCTTCCTCTGACTCCAACTGTAACAGTTGGGTTGACAGAGGCGAATATATATATTTGAAGTTGGTAATAATATTTAATACTTAGGTGAAGACAAATTCCCACTCTCTACAAGGCAGAGTCTAGTTCCTGTTTTGTTAAAACGGCAAGGTGCTTGATCTGTATGAGTGTTGCTTATGTTCTCTCTCCCACTCACCAATTGTAAAACATTTTCTTTCTGTAGGAGCCACAGGTATCTGGATAGTGTTCTTTTCCCAGCTTCTGTTACTGCAAGTCTCATTCTACCGACCCCATCCTTCCTGATAAGACAGGGGTGGTGTTAGTCCTATTGTGTAAGTCAGAACCTCATTTCAGAAAAATATATCCGTGACCATTTTTCTCCAGAGGTCCCATAATGATGACATGCCTCACATAATTCATTGATTTATGGATTCCCCCAAATTTAGATGGATATTTTCTTCTGTATAGGGATACTTACGTGGAACAAAGATAATATTACCAAGAGGTTGTTGTGCGCTCCTTCTATGTGTCCTTTATAAGCTCTTCTCCTTATCTCTTAAATGCTAATGTTGGGGCACCTGGCTGGCTCAGTTGGTAGAGTGTGTGACTCTTTATCTCGGGGTTGTGAGTTCAAGCTCCACAATGGGAGATTACTTGAAAAAATAAATTAAATGCTAGCATTCCTTAGGGCTCTGTGAAGCACTTTCCTTTCTTCTCAAGTCATACTCTTTCCAGGGATCTGGGTTATTTCACCCAGTTATTTCAGTTAACATGCAGTGATGCTTCCAGATTTTTTTCCTCTAGTCTATACTGTTCTACTGAACTCCAGACCCATTTATCCAATTGCCCTTGGGATCTGCACTGTCCAATATCATAGCCCCTAGCCACATGTGGCTACCAAGCACTTAAAATGTGGCTAGTCCCAATTGAGATGTCTTGTAAGTCTAAATTATACTCCATATTTCTCAGACGCTGTAGGAAAAAATTAAATATCTCAATAACTTGTTTATTTTGATTATGTTGAAAGAATAATATTTTGGATATTTTGGGTTAAATATATTACTAAAATTAATTTCACCTGTTTCGTCTTTTTTAATGTGGCTACTATAAAATTTAAAGTTATAGCTGTGGCTTGCCTTTATGGCTTGCATTATATTCCTACTGAGCAGCAATGCTTTCCACTAGAGTGTATAATAGCCATCTCAAAGTCAACTTGTCAAAGCTGAATTTATGTTCTTTATCCATAGACTGTTGCTCCCTGGGTGTTGAGAAATCCTGGATGTTCAGGCGAATGCTTCAGTTATCTAAACCAGAAGCATGGGGTCACCCTTGACTCCTCTTTTACCTTATTTCCCACATATATCACCTACCAAGTCCTGTCCATTTTCTCTCTTAAAATAAAAAAAAAAAAATCTTTCTTGCGTCTTTCTATTTCTCTCCTTTCCAATTTCCCCTCTCTAGTCCTCTCACCTGTGGGACCACAATGGCCTCTTAGCTGGCTGCCTTGCTGGGACCTCATCCTTGAACTTTGTGAAGGCAGATCTTGACTCGCCATCCACTCATTCCCTTGCTTGGAACTTTTTTAGGGCTCCCGGTGCCTCCCAAAGAGAGTCCCAGAGTCTTCATGTCTCTCAGGGCCTTCATGACCTGCTCCCTGTTTATAGCTGCAGCCTCATTGCTCAGTGTTCTGCCCTCCCTTCCCTACATCCCGTGCCTCAGCCACGCTCAACTTCTCAGTGCCTTTCAATTCCCTGAACTCAGCATGAAGGTCCTTTTCTCGGGTAAGCTTCCCTGAGTTTCCTGTACAGGTTTTGGTGACTCTGCTGTGTGCTGGCTCTCTATATTTGCTCTACCCGATACTCAAAGCTCCGGTAGAGCCCCATAAATTGTCCATCTCTTGTAGATGATAAGTCGAGCCAGGATAGGGTTTATTTGTTTGTTTATTTGTTTGTTTGACTCAGAGTGCCCAATATCATGCTGAACACACAGTAACTCAATAAAATTAGTATTTAATAAATGAATATAATTAAAAAAATTGTGGACTCCCCAGATTTTCCCCTCATGTTCTTACTGTCCATTTCTCTGTTGAGACATGTTTGTGAGGAGCTCATGGCACTGAACATTTGTTTAGAAGATCCAAGATTAAGATACTATCCTGACTTTATTTCTAAAATTCCGAGGGACATGTAATACTTAAGAATGTTCTTTCATAATGTCTTCTGGGCTTTTGCTTCCTGAGGCTGTCGGTTGACCAGATGATGTGTTCCAATAACTGACTCCTTCTTCACTCTGCCCCATCCCACCCTTACTGAATTAGCAGTTTGTCAGCATTCACAGTTGTTTTCTTTACCTGGTGGTTTAGATGCATCTAGTTGTGATGGGGAGAATAAGAACTCAACCCTCACCATTACTATCTGGGAATTATCATTATTATTGTTATTATTATTAGTAGTAGCAGTAGTAGTATTTCAATTGTCATAGACTTATTCAAATATCAATAAATCAAACCCTGATGTCTCTCTAATTGTTGACTGTATTGAATATGGGAAAAATTAAAAGTTTATAAGGTGTTATAGGTTGGCCAACCAGTCCTTCCAGGTTTATAGGATATACATAAAATAGTCAGGACACATGCATATATTTGAAATTATTTTTCAAAGACTAAAGAATAAAAAAGTAAGTAAGACTAATTTGTGGGTACCAGTTGTAACTCCCCCCCTTCCTAAGGGGTGTTTTTCTGGACAAGTTGCTTCACCTTTATTTTTTGCTTCAGTTCTCATATCAATAAAATGGACATAATGGTATTTAATTCACAAGGTCATTGCCTGGCATATAGTGAGTACTTAATAAATGTCGTCTTTAAAAAGTCTCTATTTTACAGCTGTGATTTACAAAACAACATATAAACATACTACTAATTGAATAAAATACTATAGATTTTATGTTTCTGAGAAACAAATGCCTGGCAAGGGAATTAAGTCAACTCAAATGCGGCTTAATCCAATTCTTGAAAATTAAGGAATACTTTGCAATGGTCACATGACATTGTACCGATCCAGCAAAACCTCCCAGCTAATCTTAGAATCGGGAGTCATTCAGGACAGTCTTTGACTCATTGTGCTCCAATACCTTCTATTTCTTCTTCCTACTTCTGGAAAAGAAAAGGTTAATGTTCTTGTTGATCACCTTGATTCTTAGATCTTGCTTAATATCCTCTCCTGTAGTGCTTGCGTTCAGTTTTTACCTATGTAACTGCTCTTAATGTGTCGTGTTCAAAGTATGAGGCACCCCCTGCCTCTGTGAATGCAAAAGTAAAGAAGAGTTCAAATGGAAATTTTGGCCTAGCTTCTCCTTTAATAATCGCCTAGCTCTCTTTCCTAGGGATAAAGGCATAGCATCACTAATGGTATCTTTTCAGTTCTAAAAAAAAAAAAAAAGTGAGGCAGGAAAATTCCAAGAAGTATTATCCTTTCTTGTCACCAGAGGTTATAGAAGTAAAGTAGAAAAAGATCTAAAAATGGACCCCAGTCTGGGGAATATCAACAATACCACATGGTTATTAAATTTCATGAATAATGAAGGGCCATAGCAGCAAGCCAGTAAATGTTTACAAGCTAGCTCTCTAGAACAGAAAAGCCCTGATTTGTAGCATTTGCCCAATTCCGTGGTGAAAATACTCTCATATGACCTATTCACGGCTACCATCGTGCTGTCACTGAACACATCGGGAAGAGGGGCTGACAGTGAGCTAGTGAGTAGGTGTCAGTCAGCTCCACCACAGCACCAGGTGTGTGTGTGTGTGTGTGTGTGTGTATAGAAGGGAATATGAGTTTCGTAGTCTAACTCCCTATCTGATGCATAAAATTGTTTTTCAACATCCCTGAGAAGTAGTTGTTTGCCTTCTGGGGACATAGCTCCAATGGTGAAGTTCACATGTTCTGAGGTGGTCATTCTGGCTGAATTCAACAGATCAAGAGAAGAGATGCAATGTATGAAGGATTATCTTAGGTAGGACATTAGACATCTATTGCTTCTCTTCACGGATTCAGAATAGAATAAGCAAGAAGTATTGTCCTAAGCATGCTGCCAAAACGATAGACGCCATCTTTGAGGAGGTGCTGGGTTGATTCCAGGACTTCTCTACAATAAATTATTATTGCTTTAGCCAATTCTGAAAAAAGAAAAACAGAGACAGATAGCTGCAAAGTCACGGGGGAGTGAAGTTGGGGTGTGCCTGTCGGAAACACAAGGATTATTAAATCCCATGTTTTCCTCTCTGCTTAACCGTTCTATTTTGTATGTGTATTTAAGGATTGTTAAAAGTTTGGGGGAGACGACTGAGTGTGGTGGCTTTCTTCCTCTTTTTAGGTGTCTTACTCAGAAGGAGAAATGTTTGTAAGTGTTTCTCAATCCATAAGGGGATATAAAAATTATTGCTACATAGAAAATAGTACTGGATGGTGGCAGGTCAGAGGTAGGATAGTGGTTTTCTGATAAGGACGTGTTATGAGCTCAAGGACTTTTAAAGGGTGCTCAAGCAATGCTGTCCCACACACAGCTGGTGTCTGTGCTCGAAATTCTGATTTCGTCCTCTTTGTGCGGTAGAAGAGGAGAGTGACGGCAGCAAGAACTAATATTCAGGAGATGCGGCACCCTTTGAGGCCAGTTACTAGGATGTGTCTGGCTTAGGAGATGTGTAATTATAAAGGGTTTATTTCACAATTGTTCTGAATTGAGAGCATTTAGAGCTCAGTGCAATGTTTGTCTTAATACACAGAGATATGGACCCTCAGGAAAAGTAAGCTAATGGTAAACACAAACCAGAGAGTTAATATTTGTTCTCATTGGTATTGTTGATTGCCTAACAAATCCTTTGTGGGCAGTATACATTCAACAGCTCCACACAGTATATGGGCACTAAATTACATAACTGTTTATGCAACTAGTATCTTAAATTGATACTTAGGCTGGGAAGTTTTATCCAGTGATAGTGCTGTATTTCTAAAGGAAAATATCCCTTAGTTAAAAACAAGCTCTGTTATTAAAAAAAAAAAAAAAAGAACAAAAATTAGGGCACTCCCTTGAACGGGAAAAAAGAAGGAAAGGCTTGTAGTCTTTTTGTCTTTTTGATTATATACAGAGCTCTTGCTGAGGCAGAGGGAAGGGTTAACATTTAAAATGGACTGGTTGCCTCCTGATTTCTTGCACATAAAGCCATGAGAAGTTCAGGGAGAGACTTCTTCCCCTAGTAATGAAGCTCTCCGCTGCTAATGGCCCATGCAGACTCCCTTGGCTCCTCCAAATTAGAAAGACTTTTGTGCTCCTTTGCTTCATTAACAGTAAAAAGAGGGAGATTGGTGGCTATTTAGGGCACAGGGAAATTGGTGGCTATTTAGGGCAAGTGAAAATCATAGTCATTATGGTTGGTAAATTCTCTTCATGGTGTTCTTTGAGACTTGATGTTCTTTTGGTGCTTTTCAGAAGAGCCCACCATTGTCACTGCTGGCATTTGGCCTACAAGGAGAGGAGTTGATTTGACTTTGGATTTTTGGCCCCCAGTGATGGTCAACGTAAGGCATCTTGCCTATGGGGTGATGGGTCTTTGACATTTGATTTTCTTTTCAGAATGCACCTTTTCCATTACCAGCTGTAATGAAGGCCTATTTGATAACCACCTTCTCTACCTGGACTGAATTACACAAAGTTGGTGCTGTACACGAGGGCCTGTAAAATTGCATCCCACATAAACCTTAGCTGAGATGGTTGGGATGGCTTGATAGGGTCAGGGCAATGCATGAAGAAGGCAGAGGAAAGGATAGTTTAGGACCACAGTGTGCTATGGTGGGTCTCTGGTTGATCAGGCAGCTAGCTTCAGATTGTCGGATGCTGCTTGGGAGGAGAAGGGCATCAGAAGGAAGGTATGATAGGTAGTCCCAGAGACAAATAGAACCGAATGAATGTTAACATTCGGTGGTTTTACAATATTTGAAGAGGGGGTCATGTTTATATGAGCTTTTAGGAACTGGGGCGTATGGTCTGAAAAAATGGCACCTTCAATAATTGAATTCACAATTCATAGAAACTGACCCCAGGAGAAATTGTACCCTAAACATTGATTTATAAATGTGATGCTGATAGAAATTTGAGAAATAATGAAGTCTAGTCAGAATGACCTGGAAGATTCTTGGGGCCACACTGCTGAAATTAAGAAGCATTTCTGAAACTATCTACCCAATTGATTGTTTTGTAACATACTGAGGTAATATTTTCATATTTTTGCAGATGGTATGCATGATATCTTAAGAAAAGAGTGACAAACATAGATTGCTAAGGCAATGTAAGTGACAAAATATAGGTTGGAGGAACTAAATGTGAACAGACAGATGGCTTTGAATAAGTAGAAGTCTTCTTTTGGTCTATAATTAAAAAAAAAACAACTGTTTGTAAAAGTGGTATAATTGAAAGCACCTGACTAGGATAAAAGAAATACCAGTTCATAAGGAAACCTTAGCATTTTAAAGTTTAAATTAATTTTTTTTTTTTTGCCTTCGCATTTTTTTAAACCAGGGCTCACTAGTAGTATAGATTGCTTATATATGTTCAGGAGACGTTTTCTGACCATTATGTATAAGTGTTTAAGTTTTCATGGCAAACTTCCTGCTAATATGGGGGTTGGCTGTATCAGGCTCTGATAACTTATGATCAAATTGCTTGTCTTCTTCAATTGATAAGTTCATAAGAAGTCTTCTGACCCTCATGTGGTTTTTCCAGGTAGACTTCTCTGTTGGGGAGAGACATCACCAAACACCGGTTTGGAGTGTATTGGTCCATTTTAACACTTACTCATTCAACAAATATGTATCAAATACCTGCTGTTTGAAAGATAGCCTTATTTCTTACTGTGAATTATTAAATGGGAATTCTGATTTATCTATATGTCTCTCCTGGATTTAGTTCTTGTGATTCATTTTCCAGGGCCCATATGTTTCTGTGAAAACTGAAAGGAGACACTTTCAGAATCTGAAATACTCAGAATCATTCTCTGGAGTTCGAGGACTCTCGCTTTACAAACTGATCAGGGTAGCTACTCTGGCCAACCTGTTGACCTCTTTGGTATTTCTTGGTTCCAACTTTATCTCTTCTTAACACATTAGTTTTACATTTATTTTTTAGAAGACTATTTTTGAAATGTATAAGTGGGGCCAGATTGTGCTGGAGCATCTCCTGGGACTCTGGAACATGTGGTTTCAGTTGGAGGAAAAGAGAGCCATGAGGACTGCGAATGGATAGGAAATACAAGGAAGAAAATTTACCTTTCTAAAGATTGTCTGAAGATTAAAATGTAAAAATAAACACCATAAATGTAATGGTGGAGATCCCATAACTGGAGGAAGGGACAGGCTGAAATGTGGACGGAACTCCTACAGTGGGTTGGAAGTTGGAACAGATGACCTTCCTGTCCATTCTGACTCTAAGAATACGAGTTTGGGATTGTTCTTTCATTCTGATGTACATCCTGATACACATGTGAAAAACGTTAAGTATCCCAAGCCCAATCAGAGAAAGTCTTCCACCCCAAGCTTCCTAAAGATTCAGTTAGTGCTGCATCGGGAAATCTGGGAAACGAGTAGGGTTTGTTTTTTTTTACCCCAAATGCCCCCCAAATTTTTCATCCCTTTCATTTTATTAATTAACAAACGAAAAAACCACATGTATTCTTTTTTTTGCAGTGTCTTTACTTTTTATTTATTTATTATTTATTTTTTTATAATAATATTTTTTATTATATTATGTTAGTCACCATGCAGTACATCCCTGGTTTTTGATGTAAAGTTCAGTGATTCATTAGTTGTGTATAACACCCAGTGCACCATGCAATACGTGCCCTCCTTACTACCCATCACCAGTCTATCCCATTCCCCCACCCCCCTCCCCTCTGAAGCCCTCAGTTTGTTTCTCAGAGTCCATAGTCTCTCATGTTTCATTCCCCCTTCTGATTATACCCCGTTTCTTTATCCCTTTCTTCCCCTACCGATCATCCTAGTTCTTATGTTCCATAGATGAGAGAAATCATATGATAGTTGTCTTTCTCTGCTTGACTTATTTCACTTAGCATTATCTCCTCCAGTGCCGTCCATGATGCAGCAAATGTTGAGAAATCGTTCTTTTTGATAGCTGAGTAATATTCCATTGTATATATGGACCACATCTTCTTTTTTTTTTTTTAATGTTTTTTTATTATGTTAGTCACCATACAGTACATCCCTGGTTTCTGATGTAAAGTTCGATGATTCATTAGTTGCGTATAACACCCAGTGCACCATGCAATACGTGCCTTCCTTACTACCCATCACCAGGACCACATCTTCTTAATCCAGTCATCTGTTGAAGTGCATCTCAGCTCCTTCCACAATTTAGCTATTGTGGACAATGCTGTTATGAACATTGGGGTGCATATGGCCCTTCTCTTCACTACATCTGTATCTTTGGGGTAAATACCCAGTAGCGCAATGGCTGGACCCTATGATCCAGCCATTGCACACGTATTCTTTTAAGAAGTATGTATCAAATACTGCAGTGCCAGGGCCAAGGCTCTGTACCATGGAGGGTTTTGAGTGTGTTTTTAAATGACCAAATATCATGGATAAATTGCTAAACATTAAAATAAATAGTACAGAATGGCAAACCTGGCACATCTGAGGTTTGTTCCTTTTTTTTTTTTTTTAAGATTTATTTATTTGAGAGAGAGACAGAGACTGTGTGACTAGGGGGAGGGGCAGAGGGAGAGAATCTCAAGCAGACTCCCTGCTGAGCGCAGAGCCCAGTGTGGGGCTAGATCTCAGGACCCATGAGATCATGATCTGAGCCAAAACCAAGAGTCAGACGCTTAATCAACTGAGCCACCCAGGAGCCCCCTCAGGTTCGTTCTTAAATGAACTGTGGGTAGATGTTAACCAGGCTTGGTGATGGTTACTGAATACATAGATCATTTCTGAGTTTCACAGTTTTACGTATATGTAAGATACATATTATTTGCCTTCATTTTTTGAAAAAGGAAATGAAAGCTTAAAGAGGGTAATTCACCCAAATGCCTCCACCTCGGGTGTGCAGATACAGATTCCCAGTTGATGCCCATTTGATCAGAGTGCCCAAGCAGTTCATGCTAAAAACAGTTTCCCTTTTATAAAATGCACTGGATTGTAAATTGGCTTTGGATATGCTCATGCCACACCTCACTTTGAAAACCCAACATCCTCCTTTGTCTCATTTACCTCTACTTTGAGAATTTAATTATCTGCCTGCAGCAAAATGCCACGGTTAAAGATTCTCATGAAAACCAAACCAAAGGGGGAAGGACAGTCATAATGTGTATTGATTTTTTTTTTTTTTACTTTTGCCTTTTATTTTCTGTCCACTTTGACTTTCTTTTAGGATCTTAGCATGTGGCTAAATCTATTTGTTCTAGCGAAGTCTTAAAAATCACTTTCTAGGGTGGGCTGTGTAATTTGTAGAAATTAATAAATTTCCAGTTCTGCCATTGACATTCACATAATGCTTTTGCCATACTCTGCCTCAGTTTCCTCATTTACTAAAATGCACTTCTAGAAATGCTTTCTGTAAACTAGGAAATGGGTGGGCACCAGCTGCCTTAGAGAGAGCTCATCCATGCACTCTTCCTTCTTACAACAAACATGGTTTGAGTGCCCATCATGTGCAGGTCCTGTGCCAACGTGGAGGAGACCAAAATGGACAGAATATCTCTAACTTAAAAGATCTCACAATCTATATTAACACACAAAAAAGCCGACACCAGGTACGGTGGTAGCAGTGAGAGCTGGTCATTATGCAAGCCCACAGGAGAGAGGAGCAAGGTTACCTCTTCATTGTAGGGAAGGCTACCGAAGCTGTTTCTGCCAAGCAGTGGGAGGTGGGCTTCTGAGAATATGGGCACATTAGGTTCTCGGTCATTGCTTCCCGTAAGAATATCTAATAACTATATAATGTTTTCTGATGCTGATAAAATTGGTCTATGGCAAAATTCCAGACATGGACATTACTTTATAAAAATAATAGTATATAGTCCTGGCCTGTGTGAACTCAATGGGATGGCATTTATCAGTGGCCTCAGGTCTGAGTGTTTCTACCTTCAATCCACCAGACCAGTGGAATGCACAAATGATCCAATGACATCTTCCCAACTGGGCTGTTTTGACCCACACAGTGATTGCTAAAAGCTCCATAAACATACAGACAAGATGGCCCAAGACATACGTGGAAAGAATAGAAGATGAATTACCACTGACGGGAGAGGAGTGGATTAGATCCAGAATGGACAAATAACTTACCACCCATTTGGGTTTTTTTGTTTTTTTTTCTTTTTAATTCACCCTAGAGCTACTGCTCCAGTTGTTTCTTATGATTTAACCATAACTGACAGCAGAAATAAGACAACCATTGTCAATTATATACATGACACATTGTCTAACCTTTATGGCTGGATGGCTCTGCTCTTGGATCAAGAGACCTACACACTGCAGTTTGAGACCCCTTGGATCAACAGATCTCTGCAGGTAACCCCAGGAATTCATTCACGGGTATGGTCCATTCCCCAGGGGTTTTTATCTTTCAACCTGTGAAATAGCAGTTTGCAGAAATTTGAATCTTCTGGTGCTGATAAAGAAAACTGCCACAGCATTTTGGCCTGATGAATGTAATCTGAATATAAGATATGGCAGTTATTTTTTATTTTAATTTTTTTAACTTAAAAATTTTAGAATCTGTTTGAATTTTGTCTTGAATAACACAATGGTTCTGCCTGAAATTTTAACTTTATTAATACAATGACAAACACCTTCTAAGCATTCTGTAGAATTATGTGATTAGATTAGGGATTAAGAACCAATTTACCCCTTAGAGAAGTGTTTGTAGCCAGAGAAAATGTCTTAACAAAGCATTTTTACATTGCATACTGCCACCTTGTGGTCAAATATTAACTTGCAAATAAAGGTCTGGAACTTCATTGGGGTGGTTGAAGGAGTCAAATGGTTAGGGGCGGTGAAGATAGGAATAGCTATGTGGAAAGTGGGTGTATTTTCTGAAAAAAAAAAAAAGATAATCCAGTGGATTTCCTCAAGCTTCTCCTCTTCCTTTTAATGCATTTCTTACTTCCTTCACATTCTCCTTAAAGTCATGAGAGCGGGTCTTACGTGTGGTATAGTTGAAGGCAGAATCTCCTTTGATCCTCTCGCTACGCTTCTCAGAAAGAAGAGTTCTTTCCTTCCCTCGAGGTTCCCATGAGAACATTTTGGGGAATTTTCCACCAAATAAGGTGAAGGCATCAGAATGATGATTGTAAAGGTGGAGACCCTAGTGTCCATCCTGGCTCGGTACTCCCCTGCTTTGTGGTGTGGGGCAAGTTCCTGAACCTCTGCCTGCCTCAACTTCCTCCTCTGTAAAATGGGGGCAGTAGTAGTGACAATCACAGGGAGTCTTTGAAGGATTGAATGCCTTGACATGAATAGAACCTGAGCATGTAATGAATGCTCCAGCAATGCTCGCTTTACTATCACAAATGGATGGGTGCGCCTGCTATCATTGCCTGCCTCTTTAAATTATGGGAAAAACTGGAAAAGAATTCTAGATCTGGCTCTGTCTCTCCTAGCTGTTTGACCTGGGACAAGTCAACTCACTTGTCTGGGCTTTCTCCTCTGTTAATTGAGGTTGTTAAACAAGAGAAATCTATGGAGTTTTTCAGTCCTCACGTTCTAGGATTCTGGAGCCCTGGTTATGAATTTATCATGGAGTGGATTTAAGTAAGCCTATTTCCTTCAAGAAGAATAATCTGGGTGTGAACTGCTGTATTTCTAAAGTACTCCATCTGGGTTCTTTGTAGTTCTTTTTCAGGGAAAGCTTTCCTTACTCAATGAGCGTTATTGTATTGTTCTCTCACTTCAAGTACTCAGCAACGTTTGGCAGCTTTGCTCCTGGGAACTACCTCCTGCTGGTGCACACGGTCCTGTGGCCTTACCCTGACATCCTCATAAGGTGTGGGAGTCAGGTGGGGCGGTCCCTTCCGTCTCTGCCATCACCTGGTCAGGACCAAGGTTGTGACTGGTTCTTCAATACCCAGTTGAGGCAACTCACCTATCTGGGTAAGTATAATTGGATGAGAATTTTGAGGGCACGTAGTCTGAAGCCACTGTTCACTCTTGAATTCCAAATATTTGTGCTATGAAGTGATGAGGACCTGAAGGGGAGAGCTGTGTTTTATGGTTAAGTGGTTGGGCTCTGAAACCAGACTGCCTGGACAGTTGTTCTGAGTTCCTTGCCCCTCTCCATTGGTCAGCTGAGCCTAATCTACCCTTGAGCCCTGTGACTATGAAATTTCAATAGCACTAGAGAGGAGAATATGGTGATTCCCTGGTATTGTTAAGTCTTTGCCAAATGGATTGTTGTACGTTCTATTTGTACTGAATTGTACCATTCAAATTGTATTTCTGATTTGATCAATCATAAATGTAACCTAAAATTATAAAAACTGAGAGTGGACAGAGAACCCTGAGACTATTTTTACAGCTAGAGCCAAATGCAGCCATTAAATAAGAGCAAAGAGGTGTCATTAACTCTGACTGTTCACTTGATATATATTCTAGAACAAAATTTTAATTTCGAATTGTTCTCTATTACTTAGCATGCTTGTGAAGAGCCTGTCTTGTCCATTGGTCCGATTTTGTTGATGAACTGCAAACTAACTTAAATGGCTAAGTGAGGCAAGCGTGGCAAAGGGACATTTATGGCATAAAGAAAAAAAAATCAAGTCGTGCAGCTACAGATTTTCTTCCCCTTTGTTATCATTATTTATTGAATTAATAGCAAGTTATACTCATATTATTTATACACATATATGGTAGAAAGGCACATCTGTGTAAGTATGTATATTTATGTTTACATGTACCTCTGTATGTATGTAAGAGTATATATATATGATATAGATGCATTTTTCAGTATAAAACATTTTTATTAGGTAGGTAGCCTTTATTACTTGAAATCATTCTTTGTATCAGAATACCCTGGTATCTCCACCTTTAGATAAGAGGAACTGGAAAAGGACCAGGAAATCTCAGAGGGTTGGTTGAATGTTTAATGAACATGGAGACCCTTGTTCCTTAAGACGATTCCCAGTGCTCCACGTACTGGCCTCTGAGGTCATTTGTGCCCCCTGTATGCTCTGAGTGAATGGGGTAGGTAGGTGGCAAGAGCCACTTCCGTTCTCATTCCTGGGCCGGTACAGTGAGGATACGAGGACTCATGGGGAACGAAGCTTGCATTGCTCCTCGATGGTGGTGCGTCCCAAGCAGCTATGTTGGACCCGGTAGATTTGGTTATAATTTTGGCTATCCTCTGTGTCAAGTTTACAGCATTACTGGGAAGGCTCATAATGCCGTAATGGCAGTAAGGTAGTTGGCGGCGGGGACCCCAACAGGACCCCAAGCCATAGAGTTCTAGCTCTCTGCCCTGCACGCTCCATATTGATTAGTTTGTTACTTTCACGTAATTGTTTTTTTCTGAACCATGTGACTTTATAGGTCTGTGACTGGGATAATTTGCATAAAATACACTTAAATCTAAGAAGAGAACATAAGTCGAGACCTCACAGTCTATGCGGACATATTCCTGAAAAAAACAAAAAAACCAACAACAACGTGGGGAGAGTTGTGTATACAGAAGTTTCATTTTACCGTAGGGAGACTGCTTGACCTGTTTCAAGGCCATTGAATTTCCTGCCAGACTTGGGGGGATGGGGCACGGAATGGAGAGACCCTGCTCCTGTTCCTGGCTGGCTTTTCGCTCAGAGTGCTGCCTCACTGACAGTTCGCTGTGTTTCATTAATCTGTTGACCACTTCTAAGCGGACCATCTTTTTTTGTTTGTTTGTTTGCAACCTCTCCACATCCCCCAGGATAGGAAGTTTCAAGCAAAATCACAATTATCTTTGTTTCCTCCATTTGGCTACTTGGTGTGTGTTTGCAGATACCTGACTAATCTTAGACCCAGCTGAGAAGGGGGAAAAAAATCAGAACCCAGGCATTCTAGCTCCTGGTCTGGATCTCCCCACTAGAGTGTGCTGCCCACTAAATAATCATTGATCACTGACCAAATAGGGTGTGTGTGGGGGGGTGGGGGTGCTAGGCAGGGTTGTGGGAGAAAACTTCTCGCTGATCCCCAGTGACAAAGAAAAAAATCCTATACATATAATATGTTTTGAGAGTATTCCTCTTCTCTACCAAGGCCAGTTTTGTCTTTTTTTGTTTTTGTTTTTGTTTTGGCAAATGTCTTTATGGGATGCAGATTCTTTTGGAAAGCTCATGGCCAGAGCTTAGGGTTTTAATCAGTGGCTGGCTGGCTATTTCACCTGGGGCATGGAATTATAAATGCTCTATGCCTCAGTGGCTTCATCTATACAACGAGGTTAAGAATACCTACTTATCTCAGAATTGTGGTACAAAACACCCAAATATCTTCAAATGTGATTAGCATGCCCTGTTACTTGACTGTACGTTTTCTCGGTAGCTTATTTCTCTAGATTTGTTCTTTCTCCCCCCAGAAGATGAACGATGTCACGTGCCTTGAAGTTAGCGTACACATCATAACCTTTCCGGAAGGGTGTCATTCTATTTTCCTTGACTAGATTTTATAAGATAACCGAGATTCGTGATAACACGACATATATGATATCTGGTTTCCATGATCGAAGTGTAATACCACTTAAGCAATTGTGACCCACAGAATAAGATCACCTCGCTCATTTAAAAATATCTTTTAAGGAGATTGGTTCAGGTTGCCTTTCTAAAGCCCCTGAGAATTTTGCCTGAGAAGCCACTTGCAGCACAGACCACCGCAAAGGACGCATGGGCCACAGTGTGTGTTAGGACCCAGGAGGAGCAGCGTTTGATGTGAGAAATGATTATGAGTGGCAGTTCCGAACTCTGACTTCTATGCCACGCTTGGGAATGGGCAAGACTGCAGGACACGTAGTCTTTTATAGTTTCCGAGTCGAGTCAAATCCAGCAAGCCCATTTTTCCCTTTATGCGATTTGATTAACCGGCAGCTCCTGTCTCTGCCTTCCCCACTGCCTCTTTCCCTGCTTTTTTTTTTTTTTTTTTTTCCCAGGGATGTTTCAGTTCATGGTTAACTATTTTTATTTTTTAGTTACATTAACGCTATGAAATAATTAGTCAGCTAATTAATCTGGTTTACAAGCTTTGTAGGATTCTTCAGCTGTCAGTCAGGCCCAGGCCTGAGGCCTACATCTAGTCTCAGCTCTCTTGCCCATGTGATTCCCGTTGCCATGGCTACTGGCTACATCTGCTGACACCCCACTCTCTATTTATTGCTTAATTAAGAATTTCACGCTCAGCCCTTATCTGCCTCTAAGAACAAGCGCACACTGTTAAGAAATTCCAAATTTAGGCCCAGGCACAAGGAAAGCCTTTCTTGCAGGCTTGGCTGGATGGAGCCTCTCTAACGATCTTCTCGGCATCCCAGCCGCCACCCTTCAATCAAAAATCATTAAATGGGGCAGAGATAATGAGCATGTAGCATATCAAAAGAAGGATGTTTGCTTGGTCCAAAGGAGGAAAAGCTGCTAGGCCCCATGCGCAGCTCCACTTCAAAGGGAGATGAGACCCCCTCATCACTGGGGCCTGATAAAGCCTCATTTGTTCTGGGCTTGACTTATGAAAAAGGTCTGGTGTGTCAGGGTCCCGTCTCACAGACGCAGGATCCCCCCACCTCTTGCCTCCACCTCCACCGGCCCCCTCCCTGGCCTTCCGCACGCACGCTCGTGTGTCAGCACTCGGGCAGCTGGGTCCCCCAAAGCATCAGGCGGAGCGTATAATCACTGACTCTCCACTCACAATGGCCACTTGTAGGGGGGTGGCCGGGAGGAGGTCTTCATCACAATAGGAACACAATTATTGCAGCTGCTAGGGAGGGCTCTGCTCCTTCCTGTAGGAAGATAATAGGACTTGCCCAAAACAGGAGGAGAAGGTTGGGGGGAGGTGACGGGGGTTGATAGGGGTGGAGGAAACAATCTTGAGTTGATTATTCATATTCTGACTCCTGGAAGCCCGACGCGGAGCCAGTGGGGTTCCAGCAGCTGCCCGTGCACAGTCCTCTCCTAATAATTGTACATTCTGTCAGGGGTCAACTTACTTTTGACCCCGTCCTTTTATATCGGGAAAAGGCTCTTGAGGGCAAACTGTTGGGTTGTGGCAGGGTCCATTAAACACCCACAGCCCCTTCCCCTTGCGTTCTCCTTCACCCAACCGGCAGCCGGTGATAAATTCATGTCAGATGCCGAGCCATTCACGGCTGCCCTCCCGGGTTCACACAGGCCGGCTCGCGCAGCGGAGAGCGGCCGCGCCGGGATATTGTGCGAGGCGGCAGCTGAGCGAGCGCCTGCGAGGCGCAGAGGCTGCGGCCTACCACCTTCTTCTCATCTGCCCGGGAAACAAGGCCTGTCTAGCCAGGCCGGCCAGTGCCTGTCTCCAAATGGCCCCCTCGCCAAGATAAAGGCAGGCTGTTTGGCAAGAAGCCGGGGCCGTTTTCCAGGAGGGCAAGAGGGCCGTAGATGGAAAGACAGATGGACTTCTTTGTGTGCACCCGTTGCCCTGAAGAAGTCAAGTCACGTCACACAGAAGGCCCAGAAAAGAGGCTGCTAACCCGCGGGGTCCTGAAAATAAGGAGTGCTGTCCTGAGTTTGCGGCCAGGAGCTCCTGGGGTACTTGCCTGAGTTTCTCTCCCCAGAGCGCTCAGGGCACAGGGAGGGAGCAGGCTGCTGCCTGCGGCCTTCTGCTGTTCAGCGGGTCCAGAAGACCCCTCAGCGCCTCGGGAGGAGCTCTGTTAGCATCGGTGCAGGAGAGAGGACTCAACCCGCTGCCCCGAGCACTTTGCGAGGGTGGCCTAAGCAGAGCAGAATCATAATCCTTCGAAACTCTGCCGCCATTCCCATGCTGAGGCCCTCTAAGGCAATCCATAGCATTCTAGTTAATAAATTAATTTACATTCTTATAGAAAACTCGTTCCCCAAAGATCCCCAGGGATTTTTGCCAGCAATATACAGGATTGACTTTGGGGAACTGCACTAACCTTTATGGCAAACAGAGAGAATGGAAAAGGCATTTTGCCTCTTGGTTATGAGCAACTTCTCTCCCACAAGGAAAAGGAAGAAAATAAAGGAGAAAAGGAAAGGAAGAAGGAAAACTTAGAAGTCAGGATCAAATATTTTTCCTAGGAAGCACTCCGCTTAAGGAGCTAATTCGTAGCAATGCTGATGGCTGACCCTAGTTCACGCAGGGCATAGGGGTATAACCAGCATTCAAACTCAGCCTTTCTGACTCTAGTTCAGTGCTTTTTCTAGTAGACTGGTGTTTGGGTTTTTTTTTTTTTTTAATCCAGACTTATGTATATACCCTTGTAAACCAGTTCTTCTTCCTTCTATGTATAGGAAAAACTTGGGCTTATTGAAGGCTCTATGCTTCCTAAGCTTTAGATATTTAAATACCAACTTTACCCTTTGTCACACTTTGTGTCTCCTGTTCTGTCATTTACCTAAGATTTTTCTTCAGTCAATTCCCACACCATCCTATTTTTAAAACCTAACCTCTTTTTAAGTAATAATATCCATAAAATCAGGGGTTTAATAAACTAGTTGCTTTTTCTAAAATACATTAGCATCCATACCTACGAAAATAAAACATTAGTGCCACGAACATCATCACCTCGCAATTTACATATTGGGAATATAATGTGGTCTGCAAGGTTTTGGTATAATTGATGAAAAGTAAGAAGTGTGAGCCCAGGGATCTCTTTTTTATCTGGGTCTCTTTCCTCAGTTGCTAAGAACATCTGCTCTTGAGAACAAACCACATTCTTTTTTGTTTGGTTGGTTTTTGTTTTTTGTTTTTACCCAGGGATATTTGTTTGTTTGTTTATTTATTTATTTATTTATTTATTTATTTATTTATATTATGTTCAGTTAGCCACGGTACAGCACATCATTAGTTTTTGATGTAGTGTTCAATGATTCATTAGTTACATATAACATCATCACACGTGCCCTCCTTAATGCCCATCACCCACCCCATCTCCCAACCCCCTAACCCTCTGAAACCCTCAGTTTTATTTCCTGGAGTCCAGAGTCTCTCATGGTTCATCTCCCTCTCTGATTTCTCCCCCTTCAGATTTCCCTCCCTTCCCCTATAGCACTTCCTCAGTGCTATTCCTTATGTTCCACATATGAGTGAAACCATATGATAAATACCTTTCTCTGCTTGTCTTATTTGATTTAGCATAATCCCCTCCAGTTCCATCCACGTCGATGTGAATGGTGGGTATTCATCCTTTCTGATGGCTGAGTAATATTCCATTAACAAACCACATTCTTGAGAGAAGTTGTAAAATTCCTCAATTCGGGGCTTTTTAGATGTGCCTCATGGGCAAACAGCTGGAATGCTTGTTCTCAGGCTGCTCCCTTGGACGTTCTGGTTCTGTCGATCTGCACAAATGCCCCATTTTTCACAGGAATTGCAAGTGTGGCAAACATCCTTGACTTAAAATAACAATCGTTATTATTTTCTGAGTTAATTAAGAAGGTTTAATTGAACTAACTCTCAGGACTGAAGTTCACGTAGTCCCTTGTAGACTGAAGTTAATGACAGTCCCATCTGTCAGTCCCTTGAAGAAGTTCTTGTATTCTTACACCTCAAAAAACATGTATACCCTTCCATGAATGAATGTTAGTGGGGATCATGGAAGACTCAAAGGTGATCACAGGATTTTCATGTAATGTGTCTGTGAAGGACTTTGAAAGGTCCTGTGTTATGAGGGCCAAGCTGGTTCTGTGGCTGTCCCTGTGAAGGTGGCCTCAGACAGAAGTGTGGTCCTGTGAATCAAGCTTTAGCTGCCCAGGGACCAGCTGGCAAGTACTTCTCAATGGCTAAGGGAACAAGGCTAATTTCTGGGGCGTGAGGTCAAGTTCACTAAACACGGAGGAAGAGACAGAGCAGGAGTCTACAGGTGTGTGAGACAGATCTGAGAGAAGAGGTAGACGGAGAAGATAGGGCAAGCTAAGCTGCAATGCAGAGAGAGAGGACCAAAGCCAACAGCTGGCTCATGAGGACAGAGCTGGAGCCTGGGTCCAGTGCAGACAGAGACCGAGAGAGAAGGCGCGTCAGGGAGAGAATGGGTGAAATCTGCAGACACAGACTGTGGTCACTGTTTCTGGTTCTCTCCATGTGTAGCCAATGGCTGACTCACACCATGTAAATGTGAATTGAATGAGAGATCCAAATATGTGCTAAACCTCAATGGTGAAGTGCGAATGGGAATATGGATGAAGAATGAAATAGGAAAGGAGTCAAGGCCCATGAAGATGCCACCTGTTTTTTCTTTTTATATAGATAGGTACTTAATTCTCCCTTCAAAATTGCAAAAGAGAATGGGACCTACTCAAGGAGAGAATTAATTTTTCTCTTCCCTAGTGCCCTAGTGCAGACAAAACTTGCCGGGCAACATACGAAATTCTGGAAGACACTAGTATCATGTTTGGCTGGGTAACTCTCTTTCCTCCTTCTTGGCACATTTCTTGCTTTCTCCCAGATCTCTGTGTTTATAGCAACCTTACATCACATAGCATCCACCAGAATAATTTGACTGTAATTGACCCAAAGGCTTCTTTTCTTTTTGAGGACCAACCAGATATTCTTACAACCTGGGAAGGATCAACTGCAATGAGGCTCCATTTATAAACAAAGTAGATTAACCACTCTCATATTACAAATACACACTCAGAAATCATAAGCACTGAGAAGACATATGTATAATATCACAGCTTGTGTAAGGCTTTTAAACCCTTCCTGAGTCAATACCTTTATTCTCAAATGATTTTCATCCTTCTTTGTGTTTGTCCAAATTGGAAACGACGTGTAACTTTTACACTGTCTTTTATAGAGTCAGAGCACTTAGCAACTTTAGCAGATCTGGTTAAGTTGCTTCCAACTCTGAATACTAAGGCTCATCATGATTAGGTACAGCTGTAAAAAAGAGTAAAAAGAATAGAAGCATATTTCTTGGGTTTTGTTGACTGCTGCTATAATAATAATAATAATAATAATAATAATAATAATAATAATAATACATGCCATAATAACAGTATAGGAAATGACTAGTATTTCTGTGCCAACCACTGTGCTAAGCATGTTATAGGGATTATCTCATCGTTTCTTCCCAATGACGCTATGAGGTAGATAGGACGACTATTTCCATTTTTCACAGGAAGGGAGATTCAGACATGATGAAGAACTTGTGGGTTGCCCACATCAAGGAAATGGAAGACCCAGGATTCAAAGCCAGGCTGTTGGACTTCATTCAGCAGCCACACTCTTCCCCATGACTCTCTATGGCTCCACTCTCAGGGTGTGGAAATGGTATTTGGGAAGAATAACCCTCTGACCTCAGAACCAGCCTGCAGAGGGCCATGTACCAGTGGTGGTGAAGGAAATCAGACTTGTTCAGTCTTTCCTACTTTTGGTAACTTTCTCCATTTCGTGGGATACCGAAACTACTCCTTTTCTCAGATTGAATGATATTCTCACACTCGCTTTAGTAAAAGGAGCAATAGCTTTTCAATGTATGCTTTGGGGAAGAGGCTTTCCAGGAACTGGGACACATCTGTGCATGTGTAGAGGCTGAACGAGATCAGTGGCCATGCAGTTCAGAAGCCATCAGTGTAGAGCCGCAGACGTGACAGCGCCCTCACCAGGAAGCCTTGGCTTACCAAGGATGGGGCCTGGGTTAAGGGACTTCTGAACGGAAGGACAAGTGGAACAGTCTGTCATGGGCATTGGATGTGCTGGGGGTTACCCTTTTCCATCTCTGGGTTCATCATCACCATGATGGTTACAATGCATGATGCATTATAAAATGACTACAGTGGTTTTGAAAAAGACTTTTTCATGTGTAACTTTACTTTTTTTACTCTCTTTACTCCAGTGGCTGTGTCTTAAGGAAGAGGGCACAGATGTAGTGCCTCTTGGTAGCTGCTTTTAACAAGGATGATTTAAACAAAATCTTTAAATGAACTAATAACCCTTTCTAAATGATTCCTGGAATTTTTTCTAATTTGCCTTCTTTGGAGTTTGATTCTATTACAATATTTAATTCCTTCCTCATAGGGAAGAGTGCTCCATTGTTACGGCCTTATGCATGTTTTTACATGTCAACTTGTCCATGTTCTCTTTTGCTTTTCTTTCCAGTTGAGCCGATTATATTATTTTGCCTTTTGGCTCCTTTAAAAAGGTTATTTCCTGCCTCTATTTGCTCAATTGGTTGAAATAGCCAGTTAAGTACTGGGTATTCAGAGTAGAGCCCTATAAATTTAGGATTTCTAGATTAGTTCATGAATTGTAAGTGTCTACATGTCCAGCAATGTCTGGTGTTCTAAGGTACATGAGAAAATTCCCTCCCTCCAAGATTTAGAGACAGAGCTCGTGACTGATGCAATGTGAAGTTTACCACAGTTGATGCTTTATAAATATTTGCTAAATTGAGAGCAAGCTTGGGATAAATATCACCAAAATCAGTATGAGCACAAGTGGGTAAATTAGACATTATAGAAAAAGAGAGAGATGAAATGCTGGGCTGGTGGCGTTATATTTATTTATTTACTTAAGGTAGAAAGTGGGTAAAACATGCAACAGGATAGAGAAATAATATAAGCGAAGCCTTAGTAGTAGTGATAAAGTAGAGTACACAGAGAACATGTTGGCCATTGTGCCTGGTCTCAAAATACGTGCAGTGTAAGGAGAAAGTCACTTTTTACAATGGGAAAAAATTATATGAGAGTAATTATCAAAATCAGAATAAAAGGGGAGTTCTCATCTTGGATCCCTTTGAGGATTATTATTATTATTATTACAAATAATATTATTACAAATATTATTATAAATACAAATATTACAAATAATAATATTGGTAATATTTTGAAGCTTATACTTTGTAATTAGAAAAAAAATGGTCTTTAGTCTACTCCATCTTGTGATGGAGGTAAAGGTTTAGGGTTCCATGGAAAGGCAAATGGAGAGCGTGAGTTTGACCTAGTCCTCAAGGCTACAGCCTTAGACAGCATTGGGCCCTCCAGTGGTGGGAGGTGTTGGCTCACATGACATCTGATAAGGCAGAAAGGTAATTAACCAATAAGAGACAAGGTGTTACTGGAAAGTGGAGTTGGCGCACCTGATTACTAATTAATCAGGCGTGAGAGCACCTTGTAGATGCATTCACTATTTAATTATAGCAGCCTCTCTTGGCAAAGGAGCATATGTTCCCAGCTTAATCTACTGGTTTATACTGACATCAAATTGTCATTATCAGAAAGAATCAGGCCTTTTGATTATTTCCTCTAATTTATTGAACACTTAAAATTAATGAACCCCAGGCCTTTTAAATGTGCTCAGTTGGTTTGGAAGATGGAGGAGAAAGGGGTGGGGGGTGGAAAAAAGCCTTCATTAAAAGGACAATTTGTTTGGATAAAGGTAAAGCAAATACATTTCATGGGCGATCTGAACTCTATTGAAAAACACATGAATTCTAAAAGGTAAGCCTTCAAAATGTGGAGAGGAAATAGGATAAGAGGTGTACCCTGCTGACTAACGTTGGCCTCCCAAGAACATATGGCTAAAGGGTCCTCTTCCCCAATTATTTATGTGCCAATTCTCTTGGAGACCTCACTGCACTTAAGTTTAATCAAATAAAAGAAATCAAAATTAAATGTTGGAAATCAATTGGTAGACTAACAAGGACTTCATTTTTTTTTTTTTTTTGAAAATTTAGTTAGGTTGGGAGGAATTTAGCATAAAGCCGTCTTTATCACATATGAATATCTTCTGTATTAAGGTGCTCTTTGCATCACATCCAAGTTGTGGCTTTTTGCATTCAGTTTCAGGTGAAGGCAACATTCAAGTGACTCTCCAGGTGAAGGAGGGTGTGCCCCCAACTATTTCAGGTGAGTATTAACCCACCCACCAAATAGAAGTGCCTGGTACAGCAGAATGTCGTCCAATAATAGTTCTATAATTTGCTTCCATCAAATTGTTTATAAGCAGGTAAGCATCAGCCCGAATGCTATCATCCCTAACGATTCCCTATTGTGTCACCCCGATAGCGGAAATATGTGTCTGCATTTCAAAGAAAGATATAAGAAGGGCGCATTTCAAAACATTGGAACGTAAGAATTAAAACATGTAAATAAGCACATTTCATAAATTATGGACCATATGTGCACACAGGAGTCCGGATCTGTAGATGGGCCATTAGGCCTCTACCAAATGGAAAGAAAAATTCAGGGTATCTCCAAAGTTTAATTGTTCCCAGTAATCTCAGGACATCAGGGTAAACAAACCCTTCCCCGAAGTCAGATGGTTCTGTGAAATCTCTCTAACTCATAAAAGCCAAATTCTCAAGGACTAAAAGACTCCTAGGCACCTTCTAATGCATTTCATTGTTTGTTTTTGTTTATCCTGAGCCAGTTTAACTATGCATTTGCATCAGGGACAAATCTTTTCAAAGGCCAAATTTTCCTTTGATTTCCAGTGGCATTTTTGTGTTATGTCAGAGCAGAGCCCATGCTAATCAGAAAATGATCTAACTGCTCCATTTAAATTAATAAATAAATGAAGAAAAGGTACTAGACTAAAACTATAAACTAGATGTACTGGTGGCTACTACTCCATGCTTATTGGACTGGGAAGAACGTGGTTCTTTGTTTTTATAACTGTTTCTGGGCTACCGTAGCATTTTGTTCTTTATGTCCCCTGTCCCTTATCCCTCCTTTCCTTCAGGTGGCTCATGATGCATTATTTATTGAGGACCTCTTGTGCAAGATGCAGGAGGATACGATGATGAGCAAAGATGTTTGACTCCTTGGGGTCTTATGGTCACATGGGGATGTCAATTAAATGACTAACTAAATAATCAATGAATAAATCTCTTTTAAAATAACTGTTACCAAGAAAAGTATCTTGCAGTTCTCTCTTCTCTGACAGTTCTGTGTTCAAATTTCCAATTGGTTGGGTCAGTCGCCATTTGTAGAAAACATATCTGTTGGGGGTAGTTCTCCTGCCAGGTCCCCTCAGAGGATACTGGACTATTTATGGGTGGCCATTTCTCATTCAACCAGCTATATAGTCAAGGTGCCATACCACTCAGGACTTAGTAGGAAGATTTTTGTATTAAGGACTCTTTGGAAGGAGACTGTGGGTGGCCAGCCTCCCGGGCTTCTTAGCAGGGGTCAGTTTAAATGGAAGATGCTTTACTTGGCCCATCAATTACAGCATGCTAAATAAATAGAAAGCTTCATAGAGTTATAGGATATTAATAAGGGAAAGAGCCTCACAGACTATCCTATCCAATTGCTTCATTTTACAAGTGAGGAAACAGAAGCCTAGAGATTAAATAGTTTACTTAGTCACACCTAGTCAGTGGTTGAACTTGGATGAGAGCTCAAGTTACCCAACTCAGTCCAGTGTTCATTCTGCTATACCATATAAACTCTAAGATGTTTAAAGTACCTTTCTGGGCATATATTAATTTATGACTTAGATTAAAATTAATTGTATATAGTTAGTTTTCCTAGCCGATATAATTTGCAACAGAAAACAACCCTAAACACAGGGAGTTACAGAATTTGTACATTACCATTCATCAGAAAGAAATTTCAAATACTAATATACTTCAGAGACGTTCCCTGATTCCCATAGTGTGGGGTATATGTGCTAATGTCAAACTTGAAATGTGAGTGTGTATTTTGCTTAATGAAAGTTTCTATGAAAAATAGTAAAATATTACAGTATCAAAAATTCTTTGACAAAACAGCAATGGAATGATTAATGGAGTTCTATCTATATGTTAACCCACTCAGAGATTCAATATGAGTATATAATGCAGATGAGACATTTTGGGTTAGGGTGTTCTGCTGCAGAGCATCTCCTAGTTGACTCACTTGAAGGCTTATTCTGAGTGTACAAGATTGTGCTGGACACTGTGGAGAAATTGTGGACAGGAAACTCCAGAACCAGGAGAAATTAGGGGTATCTATGGGCCACTGTTGAGGAGAGGCAGAGGAGGTGGTGGTGATGTAAGTTGTGGTATGGATGCTTAGTGGGTTTGTGGTGAGGCTTTATGCTAATTGGAGTCAAGAGGATATCCAGGTTTCTGAGCACCCCTGTGCAGGTCGTTCATGTTCTTCCAACCCTGTGGCCTTGCTGGTTTCCTCTCAGTGTGCATAATGCTTTATAAGAAAAATGGGAAAGGGGAAAATGGACAAAGCAACCCACTTTTGGGGGAGGATAAAAATATTTCTGAATAGCCTTTACCTCGACGATGTTGTCTTCTCAGTGGGGGCTAACTAGAAATATGGCGTATAGTCATATGGGACTATGATGATCAGATATTCTCTTCTTAAATTTGCCATCCTTTCCCTCACAGATCTAAGCTTATTTCCTTTCCTCGGGTTTCTGAGAATCTGTCAGCCCTTTTCCTTTTTAAAGTCAACTCATCCCTGTCAGCATCTTCTGAACTTTGTCCCATCAGTAAATGACTCTGTCTTGTGTAGTTAACCTCTTCTTTACTAGTTCCTTCTGGTCAGTGCCTCTCAGTTAAAACAAAACAAAACAAAATTCATGAATACTGAGTTTTCCCCTAGTTGGTATCTCTGTTGCAAACTTCTCGAAAGACTAGACTCTTGATGCAGAGCCGTAAAAAGCTGGGTGGATGAAGGATCAAGGTGGAGAGGGGAATATTTGGCTCAGGTAGCAAGTTGTAGACCACCTTCAATTGTAGCTGTTGCTGAGTGACAGATTTGTAGAGGAAAGCAAGGTGAGGCTTCCTCACAAATGTTGGTCTTGACCAAAATTCATGGAATCTGGTTTCGAGGTAAGACTCATTTATCTAAAGATTGGGAAGACAGATCAAGGCCTGAGGGTTTCAAATCCTAAAGCTGCTCGTTCCTCCATGAGCTTTTGGGACGACCTGACCCAGTGTCTTCCCTGCCTCACCTCCTGTGCATTCCTCAATCCACTGTAATCCACCCTGGTTACCATCTCAACCACCCCCTGGAGCCGCTCTCATCTGGATTATCCAGATGACCCGCTCTGGTTGCTGAATTCAAAAGCCACTCCTTATTCACTCTCTTATTAGAACTTTGCTGTGAAGATCACTTCTGCCCTCTGGACATGCTCGATTTTGTAGGCTTCCAAGACATTGCTCTCTCCTGGTTCTCCTTGCCTGATTCTCTGCTTCTTCTTTAACTCTTGTAGGCTTCTTGTTCTCTCCCCACCTTTCTATATTAGCAATAGCCATACAGAAGCCTGATATTAACTATAGAAATCTGATAACTTTGCAAGAGACTGAAATGTGTTTTCTTCTCCATTGAGTGTTCTTATCTTAAGGCAGAATGGTATGGAACGATTAAATTTGTTCATAGTAACAACTCTTAGAATAGTTACTTTAAGATTTAGTTTGTTCAATTAAAGACCATTTCAGCCCTCTTATAAATAAAAACGAAGATGACAAAGTGAAGAATTTGTTTCCAACATCTGTGATATAAAGAGTTTTTGGAGCCTGGTATGTGGTTTTTAAGAGTCTGTTCATTGCCCTTTTGAAATATCACAGTAAATAAAGCATCAGAATCTCTCTTTCTGGCCATTTAGTGGTCATTTCAACAAAGCCCCCACCCCAACCCCACCTGAATATTTAAAGTATAGTGTTGGAAAGGAGGCAAAATTGGGAGGAATCTAGGTTTTATAGTCTTGGTGTTTATAAAATATTTATACAGCCTCTTTCTGAGTGAAGCTTGTGCCAAGCCCATGTCTGATTCCCATGGTGTGGGGTCTATTTTGTGCTAATTAAATCACCTAGGATTTCTACTTGACCACAATCTATATACTTTTCAGTTATCCCAGGGCTCTAATGAGACCATGATTATGAGGGAGTTGGGTTCCGGTAGACAAAGTAACTGGGTGTTTCCCAAGGTTCTGACCTCAGGTATTTTCTCTTTTCTCATTATAATCCTCTGGAGCTGTCACAACCATCCTTAGAGTTTCAAATATGACCACAAAATCCATCTCTGACTCAGAGCTCTCTCCCATTCTTCAGATTCATATCTAATCCTTCCTTGCTGTGTATCTCCACTTGGAGGTCTTTCAAAGACACCCCAAACACTTTATCGCCCAAACTGAATTCCTCGATGTCTGACTTAATGAACATCTCTGCCCATTACCAGCTGTGCTGGAAACCCAGGGGTCATCTTTGGCTCTTCCATCTTTGTTACCCATCATACCTGGATCTCTGATTATTTCTCCAGCCCCATCACTTGCCTCCTCCCAGCTCTGTTGCTCAGCAACACCAAACTGCTTAGAGACCCTGCACTTCATCTATTTCTCGCCATTACTTATGATCATCCTTCTGTCTGGAGTGCAAACCTCACCACAATCCACTTTACCTTTATAGCTCCTAAGCCTTTAAAATGCAGCTCAGATGCTCCCTCTCCAGGAAGCCTCCCCTGGCAAGGTCTACTTCCTGTCTTTGTGGGATACCATTAAAGAGAACTCCCTTTAGAGTTCTATCCTCTCACTATGTATTTATACAACTTATACACCATCGTTCGCTCCTTTCGGGCAAGAATGACATTTTATTCCTTTTCGTATCCCTACTTTTTAGGAGATTTTGGTAGAGAAGGCATTCGTTATTTGTGCTTGTGAAATTACTATAATGGATGAGATTCTGCCCCATCATGTGAGATCCCACATCATTTGAGCTCTTGAAACTCAAAGAACATTTGGAGTCACCTGGAAATATTTTCATTCTCTTTTGGGAGACTCTGCCCTCTGTCTCTGTGCTAGGGATCACACTCCAGAAAAGGACATGCGGGGGGCAGTTCAACATGATGTTGCGTGTGATGGATACTGCGCAGTCTCCACTGGAAATTATTAGACTTATAATTCACGATGAAGAAGCTAGTGGGATGGTTGAAAAGAAAATGCCATTTGATCATCAGTGGCAAAATCAATAAAAACCAGTTGGAACATATGAACTGTATGTAAATTACTACAATGAGAGGTGTCCAGATGATTATCTTGCCTTTAATATGCATTAAGAGCTATGACAGGATTACACCTTTGACTCAGTGATTCCATTGCTAAGATTCTATTTTAAGAAGAAATCATTTTTACTGGCAGGTTTGTATAGAGATATTTAACACTGTATTACTTAGAATTTTAAGAGAGTGGAAAGATCCTAAATACCAAACATTAAGGATTGAGTAAGTGATAGACTTTTTATATGATAGAATATTATGTAGCCATTAAAATTATGTTGACAAGGAGTTTTAATGACATTAGAAAATGCATATTAAAATGGCGAAGCTAAGTAGAAAAATAAGTGAATATAAAATTGCATATATGATGTAATCTCAATTATATAAAAATGCTGAGAAATTCAGGAAGGAAATGCAAATAGAAGGTTAATGGCAGTTATCTCTAGGTAGTGAGATTATAGGCCATTATTATTATTTTTCTTTCTGTATTTGCATTTTTCAAATGTACCATGATAATCCTATGTCATATTTATATCAGGCAAAGCACAAATGTTTAATAACAAAAGTAGAACGTATTTTCCCTAGAACTAGAGGAATTGAAGGATTGAATAATTACTTGCTTTACACTGATAAAATGATTTTTAGAAGATTATAAAATATCAAAAGGCAGCTTACCTTGAGAGGTAAAAATATTGTCAATATCCTAAAATAAGGATAGAATTTGAAAGTTATTATAGTGAATCAGATTTTCACAGTTACTTTGCTATTTTCTTTCTGTTTTGTAGCTTCTACCTCTGTACCTGAATCAGCTTTAAAATGGTCCCTTCCTGAAGCATGGACAGGCATTGAAAAGGGCTGGGGAGGACACAACCATACCATTCCAGGTCCTGGGGATGACGTCCTGATTTTACCCAGTGAGTAAAACCGTCCATGAATTAAATAATGAACCAGGACAATCCAATTGGGGATTATTTGTCATTTAAATATATTGTACAAGTCAAGAGTGCGGGCAATCTTATTTGTGGGCACATGCGCCTACAACCTCCTTTTTAAAATTATTATAGGTGAAGAATTTTATAATCCTATGAAATCCAGAAAAAATAGCTCAGCTTGCTTTCATTAAAGGTGGGATAAGTAGTTACAATGCCACAAGGAGTTAGGATAATCCACTAATGAGGTATGTTTCTTATGTGTCAGAGAACAGATCTGCAGAAAAATGCTAGCGTCCTTGTGTTGAAAAGGCATAGAGTGTTTGGAAAGAAGCAATTTGCAGTGTTTTCTTTTCTTTTGCCTTTTGTGGATCTTTTAAATATAGAACTTTTAAACTTTAAATATAGAATCTTTCAAATATAGAAAGATGATGAATAAGCTCTTCTGTTGCCATGATTTTTCAAAGATGCTGGAATAGGAAACCGATAAATCAAACAGAAAAATGAAAGTCTATGTACGTATGTGTGTATGTATCTATCATCTATCTAGAACACTCTTCCCACATAGACACATATGGAAGAAGATGATTCTTCAGATAAACAGAAACACACAGCCATACTTAAAGAAAATTCTTCTTTTTTTTAAAGATTTTATTTTATTATTATTATTTTTAAGGAATTTCTATGCCCAACATGGGGCTCAGATTCACCACCCTGAGATCAAGTCACATGCTCCGCTGACTGAGCCAGCCAGGTGCCCCCCAAATTCTTTCTTAAGAGTGAGTTCTTGAAACTCCCAGAAAATCTCTCTAGGCTGAGAAGAAAATGGTTTTCAAAGAACAAATATATTTTCCCTAAAAGACCTAATTTCATTTATGGCTTGATTCGAACTTCCTAAGGTAATACTGAATTTAAAAAGATCCGTACTGGAAGAAGAACGTTTGGTCATCTGTAAAGTGATAACAATGATAATATCCAACATTTATTGACAACAACATGGCAGGAATGATTCTCCATATGTTAACTAATTCAACCCTGACAAGAACTTCTTTGTGATATAAGTGATATTATCATCATCCCTGTTTTTTTAGGGCTTTATTTATTTATTTATTTGGCATGTGCGCATGAGCTGGGGGGAGGGGCAGAGGGAGAATCAGACCCCCCCACTGGGCGGTGAGTTTGAGATCTCAGGAACCTGAGATCATGACTCAGAGGCTCAACCTGCAGAGCCATCCAGACGCCCCTATTACCCCAATTTTTACTGACAAGGAAACAGAGGCCCAGGGCAGGTAAGTAACTTGCCCAGGTTCATGCAGTTTGCAATTCAGCACTCAGGATTTTAACCCAGGCAGTCTGACTCGAGGCCTTATTCTTAACCCGTCAAGTGCATTCCTGTTGTAAAAGGACAAAGAGGAAATGACAAAGAGTAGTTGTGTTGCTTTTATTTAGGATAAAAAAAAAAATGAAGACAGAATGATTAAAACGCGGTAACCTCCACTGGGCTTTGGTGGTGTGCTGGTATGGTTGTGCATAGAGAGATGGGGGACTGGAGGGGGTGGGCTGACCAGTACGAACTCGAACTATTATTATCATCCAACTCCCCTATCATCCACCTCTCTCAATGGAGAATGTAACTTTTTGAACAAACAAGCTCATGAGTCATTCCCATACGGAAGGGAAAAATCTGTTCCATCTCAGCCATTTCTTTGATGAATGTAGCCAGCGGATTGGCCCTGGGCTATGGTTTTTCCCACTAAGCAAGCTGTTTCCCCCACCCTGTGCAGGAAGCAAGTGAAGCTTTTGAAGGTTGCCAAGCTTTTAGTATCCTTTGGGACCCTTATGCTGAGAGGGGAGTAATCTTAGCTATCTTGCTTGGCACTGCCGTTGACTGTATCCACTGTGCGCCCTGACTTTGGGGAGCCCCTAGCATTGTCCGTCATTCTTCATTCCTCTGTTGGTGCGTGGTCAGTTTATATGATGGGCCTGAATTCTCTGTGAAGCTGCTTTTAAATAGCACAGAAATGAATGAATGAATGAATGAATGAATGAATGAATGAAATAAAAGAAAAGAAATAGCACAGATCAGTGCTTTGGAAAAAAAGGGGGCATGAGGGGGAGGCACAAGCATTGGCTGTATAAAGTATCTTTCCATTGGTCCTTTAGTCCTATTGTGAGAATCAGAGAAGTTAAGATTTTTAAACCATGCAGTTATTGTTCATTATTTCTTGTTTCCAAGTGGAAAGATAAGTGAATGAAAACGGGTGTGTAATACATAATAATGAAATCTTACCCTTGTTCTGTTGCCTTTTCCCCCTTCTCTTATAAGCTCTCTTTTAATTCCTCCAACACATGATCTTACAGTGGCCAGCATTTTAATCTGTTGTTCCCCTCTGTTTGGGGTCTCACGTAGAAGCTGTGCTGGCTTTACTTTTCCTCTCAGATTTTTGGCAGACCTGGTATTTTGACCTCCAATGGACCTTTCGGTTAAATTTACCTTCTCTTTCTACTTGTGGTTTTGTATTTGTGACCTTTTCCTAGCTCTCCTGGTTTCACTCATTCCCAGCTTTCCTTGAATCAAGTAAGTTTATTCACCCAAGTGTGGCACAAAATAGACAGCAAATATTGCTTGAGTGAGGCGCACAATCTCAATGCTGCCACCCGTAATTTAATAGTATAATTAAATCTTTGAGTTTGATGGGTTTGATACAGCACAACTGTAAGACCGTGCAGGTCTGTGAAAAATAATGTCTTCTCCTTTGAGCAGGTACCTACGAATTAAGATTTTTATGATGATGCTGTTGACGATGATAGCGGCGAATGCGATTTGACTGCTTGGTGTGTGCCCTGCACTCCACGTGTTCTGCATTCATTCTCACAACTGCTTTATGAGTGGATCCTGTTGTTGGCCTGCTTTTTATAGTTGAGGAGTCTGAGACATAGAGAAGTTAAGTAACTTGCCCAGGTTTCATCCAGCTAGTAAGTCAAGCGGCTGGGGCAGGAAATCGGTGTGATTCCCGAGGCCTTTTTATAGAGTTCTTCAAAAGAAAAAAACAAAACTCACCATCCCTGCCTGTTCTGATTCATCCAGATCAGATTGCATATTATACAGGATTTATACTTCTCTGCTTGTTGTTCATATTGTCTCCTTCACTTGGAATTAAGAAGGAAAGAAGAAAAACCCCAACTATTTATTGAGTACCTAGCATATGTCAGATACTCAAAGAATTCAATCTTACCACATCCCCATTAGGTACATACACATGGGAAAACTGGAGAAACTTCCCAAAGAGGTATCTGATGTAATGAGCCTTTAGTAAAAGCATGTGCTTTGCATCTGGCAGCAAATGTAGTTGTAATTCAAGTTAACACTTTCTCCCAATTCAGTTTAGACAACATTCACTGAACACTCACTGTGTTCGGGGCGCTGTACCAAGTGCTCCTGATCTGGGGCTCCAAAGGCAAGTCAGATACACCATGACCTCAAATAGCTAGGGAGTTAGCTGAGTCAATAAAACACAGAATACATAATAATACAACAAATAGCTGGAATCAGCAACAGAAGTGTTTTGGAAGTGAGATAGTTTCATGGCAGAAGAGGACCTTGAAAAATGGAGTAAGAATCTGAGGGGCAGTTAGGAGACACAAAAGCCTATTGGGGAGTTAGTGATGCTTCAGGAGATGAGGACAGGCTGTTGACTAGGATAAACCTGGGTTCACATTTGGATTTTGACATTGACCCAATTGTGTGACGTTGGACAAGTTGTAAACTTCTCTGACCCTCATCTATAAAATGAGGGCTGTAATTAATATGGATGTCATGGTGTTAAAAAGATTAAATGAGATCATGTCAGTACACATGACCATTGCATAGAGTATTGGCAGTAATGGAATTAGAGATGAAAGCTGTGATTTTTAATGTATCAGGTGCTCTTTTCCTTCATTTTTCCATCTGGCTGCCCCTCTTGGCCTCTGGTATTAGCAACACTTTGTATTTGCTTTCCAATGGCTTATTATTTAATTTTCACAACATCCTTGGGAGCTAAATAGGTAATAACTATTATTACAGTAAAAACCCATTTTTACATAATACGATTTTAATGGAACTGCTGATTTTACAAAATGAAAGTGACTGGTAAAGAAGATTTAAGTGATACTTTTGAACCTCTAATATAATTTTATGGTGTTTTGTGTATTTTAATTCATTAATAAAGGAAACGTGTAGAACATTCCCATCATTATTCAAATAGAATAGCATAATTTTTCAATAAAATTCTTAGGGTAAATTGCCTATTTCCATTTTCTGGGAAATCAATTTTATGGAATGACCTCAGACCCATCCTATTCCATAAAAATAGGACTTTACTGTACTAATAAAAGATATCACTATCTTAAGTATGGTACCATTTTCCTCCAAGGCGTTCTGTCTTTATAGACATTGGATTTTGAAAGAGCTATAAATTCTTCTCGGTGGTATTATATGGAGTAAGCTAAGGTAATCATGAAGACTTTGCTTTGCATTTTAGTTTATGATAACTTTGCTTCCCACAAACAAGTATATCTGATTGTCTTTGCCTCCTAAATATTGAGAGAATTGGTATAAATGCATTCTAGGCATCTTACAGAGTGGAGACAAGTTCTGTCTAACATATTCTACAAATTGCACTTTCACAAGCATAGATGGTCAATGCGCGAAATAATCTTGCTAAACTGTACTCCACGTTTTGTCCTGAAATGACCTGAGAGGTTTTGTATATGATGCTTCCAGTGCTTTCTCTGAAGGAATTTCAGCCATGACAGGATAACACCCTTTTCACACAGAGCAGGCTTAATGAAAGGAAAATGTGTTTTAATTCCAAATGATAGGATTCTGTTTTGAAGGGTACAGATATGATATCATATAGCCTCCAGCGTTGTGTATGTGTGTGTTTGTGTGTGTATGATAGAATTCACTGTGTTCCTTTTTCTGTATTACTTTGAACTGTCCTTATTTGAAGAAATGAATGGAAGAATACTGTTTTTCCTTTATAATAGTTCTTCTGTTTGTTCTGATTTTCAATACTTGGGTATTTTAAATGGCAGAGAAGCTCATGTGATGTTCAAATATGGCAAAATTTCATGCATTTCTTTATTAAATCACAAGGCATTAAAGTTGGGGATATGAGGTAAAATGATCATAAACCAGGAAGTAATAGTGGAGGTGAGAATTGCTACAAAATATTGTAATCATAGCATTATTAGCTCGATTTACTTTTTTCTTACTTGAGATTATAACTACTTGAGGATAAGACACATGTAACAAAGATTTAAGTCTGCAAAATCAATTAGAAATCAGATATTGTAATATTATGTTATATCCCTGTAGCTTGAGTAGTTTTCAATATTCTGACCTCGTCCCGTTTGGATGAGACCAAAGAGTCTTGCAAACCATCACCCCATTTATTCTGGATTACTGGCAAATGGAAAAGGGAAGAAATTTAAGCTTAAGTTGCTGGGATCCTTTTTATGAGGAATGGCATCAGAATAGTGACTGACATGTTCTGGAAATCTCTTTCTATTTAACGAACCACCTGGAAACTTACTAGCTTAAAACTCACATTTTATTTTGCTCACAATTTTTGGGGGAAGGCTGGAGTGTTCTCGTTTGGGATTTCCAGACGTTACAGCCAGATGATGGCTGGGATGTAGTGATCTAAAGCTCAACCTTGGCTGCATGGTTTAGGATGGCTCGCTCCCATGGCTGGCGGTCTGTGTTGGTCATTATTGGCTGGGAGCTCAGTCAGGGCAGTCAGCTAAGAGGCCTCAGTTGCTTTCCATGTGGGTTTCTCTGTGGAACTTCTTGGGCTTTCTCACAGCATGGCAGCTGGATTCTAAGAAAGAGCAGGCTAAGAGGGAACTCTCCTAGACTGAACAGTCCAAGAGACCCGGGTAGAAGCTGCATGTCTTATAAGCCAACCTTAGCAGCCTCAGAATATTATGACAACCACATCCTCTTGGTCAAGTGAGGCACTAAAGGCAGCCCAGTTACAAGAGAGGAGAATTGGGCTCCACCTTTCAACGCGAGGACAAGCAAAGAACTTGCAGCTGTCTTTAATCTTACCACTGTGTATTTGTTTATGTGTGTGAGTGTGTGTGCACGCGTGTAATTAGAAGCAGATGTACCTGACTTAATTCAAAAGATTTGAGGGTTTTAGGGTCTGCTAAATTTGTACTGTCTTCCCTCTCTGGGCAGAATTTATTTAGATTCTGTTGGCTTACCTGAATCAGAAATTGAAGAACACCAGGAGACAGACTGGCCAAAAGATTTTAGTTTCTTTATTCTTTACAACCTGTGATGCTTGGTGGTCTTGTATTGCTTCTTTGCCACCCAAAAGTAGGATTCTTCAACCCTCTAAACAGAACTGTGGGCCCCTGACCTGGGACTGCTCACTTTGAAGGGGGGAGTTGGATGACAATGTTTGGGCTGCAGCATCTGTCCAAATCTTTACATGCACGACCAGAAGCCTCTTCTTGGGAGAGAGGAGTGTGCTGGGCTGAGGGGAAGAACAGAACACAAATATTTTGAACATTTTATTTCTCTCAGGGCAGAAATTAAAAGTGCACAGGGATGACAGTCAGGATTTTCTTTTACCTTATTTAGAATATGACTGGGAAAGCTATTCTTTAAGATTTTATGGGGAAGAACAGATGAATATGATTTTTAAGAGATACTTTTGACACAGAAACTTTAATCAGTATTACAGCCAAATAAAAATAAATAAAAAGAAAATCTGAGGGGCACCTGGGTGGCACAGCGGTTGGGCGTCTGCCTTCGGCTCAGGGCGTGATCCCGGCGATCTGGGATCGAGCCCCACGTAAGGCTCTTCCTCTATGAGCCTGCTTCTTCCTCTCCCACTCCCCCTGCTTGTGTTCCCTCTCTCGCTGGCTGTCTCTATCTCTGTCAAATAAATAAATAAAATCTTTAAAAAAAAAAAAAAGAAAAAAAGAAAATCTGAAACCAAAGATCAAAGGATCTTTAGTACTGTATAAATCCCCTTCCTTTCAGGCAGTTTCTTGGAGGAGAATACAGACCGTGAACATCGCTTAATGGTAAAGGGTGTTAAGGCCACGTTCTTCCCACAAGAAGGAAAACTCGAAATCTCAGGTTTCATGGGGCAAGTATTTCCATAGAGCTCCCCAAATAGTTTTGAAATATTGAATGTAAATTGACTTTTCATATGTCCATTAATTTAAGAATACACGATAGAAGCTCACTCTTGAAAGCAATTTAAGCATAAAATTTTTTGCAAAATGGAGTCCTTTGATGAACTGAATGATTATCTAGGAATTTGTCTTATTTGGGGGTGTCTTTATGTGGATTTACTTGTATTAAGTAAATATTAATATAAATGTAAAAATATGGATACATAGCATTATTGAAGCTGCTAGGGAATTTAGGTGCTATCTAATTCAACTGAAATGAGCTAAGGTAATGCAAGTGTTTTAGAAATTGTAAAATGCTGTGAAATGCATTATTATTGCCCAGACTTCTATGATATTTTGTACCGAGGATAAGAATAGACTTCCTGTCTCCTTGTTTTCAACCCAGTGTTGCAAATTGCCTCCTAAAATGTATAAGAAGGGATATTGTTATTTTATTTGTTGTTTTAGAGTTCTGTTTCCTTAAAATAGGATTACATCTCTGAAACACATTTGCAGCCTTGGGAGATCCTTCTAGTGCAATGACCATGATTCAAATGGCTTCTTACAAATTAATAGTAGTAGTATCTGAACTACTGACCTAGGCCTGTAATGGAGTACCCTTTCGAGGAACAGACAATTCCAAACAGGAGTTGGAATTTAAAAAAAAAAAAAAGTATTTTTATAGTTATATAGGTTTTCTCCATAAAAGTTAAAGTTCACTTAAAATAACAGCAGCACAGAAATTTTTACTTCCTATAAGTGACAAAATGAGCATTATTTAAAAAATATATATTAAAATAAATTGATATCCTTTTCCTAATCTCAATTTGTCAATCTCTGCTTGACTCATTCACGGTGTTTGTTTCTGGGCTAATTAGAACTCACTTAGAATCTTCTCTTGGGACCCAAAGTCATGTAGGCCCTTACACTCTTTATGGCTTGCTAACTTGCTGGAACTAATGAGAGTTCTACTTGAATTGAGTGGTTTTTCAAACCCTTTGCTGTCATTACTCACCTGACAAACATACTCATTATCATAGTCCATTAGTGCTAGTATCAGCGATTTTTTAAGAGGGGAAATATTTCTTCAGGGTTTGCAGATCATAATTTGGGTGAGGGGACAGGGTGGCGTTGGCAAGTGTGAAGTACCTAAGGGGCCCAGGGCTTATTTTGGTTGTCACCCCCACCTGGAGAATCACCACTTTTATCAGTTTACGAACTCCTGACTCAAGGCTTACAAAAGTGCGACCCTTCTGGGCACCTTCTGCTCCAGCCTTACGGGTATGCCTATAGAACACCCATGGTGCTTTTCCTTCAGTTGCAATAGATACGATTTCTTTGCTTCTGTAACAACTTCTTTCTCCTCCATAACCTCTGCATACCTCCACGCATAGTGTCATACTACTTGTTCAAGAAACTGTGCACTATTTTCCTTAGAACTTTTAAGTAGACTTTGACCTTAACTGTGTAAACTACCAGCTTCATAGGAGGAATACATGCATTGGGGTTGCTATGGAACCGTGCTGCTATGGTGGGAAGCAGAACTGGCAGGTCTTGGCATTTTATTAATTGTGAAGAGTAGAGAGAATGAACCTGAAAAGAGTACTCAGAGCTTTTGTGCTTGGGTGAACGGCTAGGGATGCCATCAATAGGGAGAGAGGATGCAGGGGAAAGAATAGATTTAGCAGGGAGGATAATACATTCCCTTAGACATATCCTAAATTTCATGTGCAGATGCCTGAATGGTAACAGGAAATGTGGACCAGAAGTTTAGTAGGGAAGCCAGTTGGGAATCTGGACTTAGATTTGGTAATCCTCAGAAGAGTTGACTGAGGAAGCCGTGGGGATTGAACTAGGGTTAGAGCCAACAGGAGAACCATCACACACGGCTGTAAGGAGAGGGAAGGACACAACATCTTAGAGGAAATTCTAATTTAAGTAGAAGGAAAAGAAACCAGAAAAGGAGCAATCGCGAAACTAGGACGTGAGCTAGGACGGCAGAAGGCAGGAAAAGAGCAACACCAAGATGGTGGAGGTGGTTAACAGTAAATGTTCCAAGGATTTAGAAATTGCCTGAAGATAAACTACCTACTCCCTGGAAGCTGCTACAAGTCAAATGCAAAATCTAATGCTTGTCTGGTCTTACAATTTCACACATCTACATTGGATCCTTATGGAAACCCTTGTTTGGATCAATGTCTTTAAGGATCCCCATGTCTTTGTAAAAATTAAAAGCAATTACTCTCAGATGAGATAGCAGCCTTTCTAGGGTGGCAACCAAGTTGTCTCTGGTCACTCTCTGGTTAGAATACTGTGTTCTAAATTAATAGGCTCCTATGATAGCTTAATTCCAACAGAATCGGTCCATTTGTATAGTTCAATCTGTTCAGTAAATAGAGTGGACTATAATCTCTAAGATATCAGCTGTCATTTCCTAAAGGGGTACAGTATTACAAAAACACAGAATAGGACAATAGACAATTTTTTAAAAATGTGTAGAAGATTGTGTATAATTCTTACAGTGGGTTTCATTCTGGAGGTAAGAATTGAGGGTCACATTTAAGACACGTAGCCGTAGGTCATCAGAGCACTTCCCATTCCTCTCAACTTCAGCATACTGAAAGCAGCATCCGGAGATTTTGATGTTTATTTTCAGGTGTTGATATTAGGAATAAATTTCTTAAAGTCATTAGTAAATAGAATGACCAACCACTCTGGTTTACCCAGGACTTGTGGTGATAACACCTAGACAGTCTATGGAAAACTAGGATGGTTTGGTCAGCCCACTAAGAAATCACTTTTAAAATTCCTCCCAACCCATATTCTATGATTTGCGTTGCTATACATTTGCTGAGAATTAATGAATCTTTTCTTGCTTTAAATACATAAACTGATATTTTACCTAGTTTTATTCCCTCAGGAAATTTGTCTCATGGAATTAATATTCTTTGAAGAGACACAGGCGTTTCTTACAAGCGAAGGGGACCTGAGTGATTGCATATGCATTTTGCCCTTCTGGTTGGAATTGGGGAAGTAGAGCCAAGTAAGGAACAGCTGCCCATGGGGCCCCTAATATAGAGCAGGGCTTTTTTTCCCTTTCTCTAATTGAATTACATCTTTTTTCTCTTTACTTCATGGTCTGTTTTTCCATATTCTTGGAACGTAGACTTAAATAATTCATGATTTCCCAAGTATTGGTTTAGTAGGTATAGTTGCCATTTCTTGAGTTGATTATACTTTCTTGAGGTTGCTTTTGGATTTTCTTCATATGCAGAGCTTTGCAGATAAAAGAAGTGTGTCCAGTGAGGAGATGATTAAGGGCACAGTCCAGCCAGCAGGGGCAGGAGGAGCATAGGGGGCTTGCTGTCAACTCCTGAGTCACCACGCTTTTTATACAACCCAGGAGTTCTTAACTTTTCATGTGTTCTAGGTCTGGTTGGCAGTCTGGTGAAGCCTACCTAGGCCCATTCTCATAATAATATTTTTCATACATAAGATAAAATAGGATTATAGGGGCAGCTGGGTGGCTCAGTTGGTTAAGTGTCTGCCTTTAGCTCAGGTCATGATCTCAGGGTCCTGGGATCAAGTCCCAAGTCAGGCTCCCTGCTCAGTGGGGAGTCTGCTTCACCCTCTCCTTCTGCCCCTGCCCCCTGCTTGTGCTTGCTCTCTCTCTTTCAAATAAATAAAATCTTAAAAAAATAGGATTATAAAAGAAACCAGTTATATTAATATAGCTATCAAAATATTAAAAAATAAAATTTGTGATATATATAGCTCTTTATTAGAGCATTAAATGATAATATCTAGTGCTGATTCTAATTATTGTCATAATCTAAATGTTGCAGCTATTTTTCAAGAAGTATTGCCATATATTCCTTCTCTCCCTGTAAATGTGTTATGTTCTCCCCTGGAGAAGTTGGGCCTCACTCCTCTCCCTTTGAATCTAAGCTGGCCAATAGAATGTAGTAGAAGTGATGTTCTGGGACTACCAGGGGCAGGTCACAAGAACCCTTATATAAGAAGACCCTTTTGCCTAAATGTCTTACTTGCAGTTGGGATGCTCCCATTTCAATCCCTTAGCCTTAGGCTATGGGAATCCCAAACCATATGGAGAGGCCATGTTTTTCACACTGATTGCTGGCCCCAGATAAGTGCTAGCTTGTGGACAACACCAATTCCCAGTCATGTCAGTGATCTATCTTGGACATCCAGGCCAATCAAGCCCGATAATGTGGTCTTGCTGACAACTCTGAGGGATTTCTTTTCCCCTTTATCTGAAAACACATTAAAAATCTCCTATTTTGTCCTTGGGTCAATCTTACTCAGGATTTTTTGGTAAGGTTAAATGAGGTTTTGTCCATTAAGATTCCACATGGGCCCTACAGGAGTTAATGGCCTCCATGCTCTCCAAGAGAGCAAAAAGTGATGAAAAACTTCCCCTGAAAGTGAACATTGGATCTTTTCTCCAAAATTGATTTATGCTTATTCTATCATGCCATTTGCACACTGTGCCTGATATTAAAGCAGAGTTCAGGAGCCATGAATATATTGAACAACTATTTACTGGATTCATGTTTTATTATGTGCCAGGTGCTTGGCCTTATGATGGGGATAAAATGGTGAGCAAAACAGTTGTAATACCTGCATGGAACTCACTGCCTAGTATGAGAGACAGAAATGTAATCACACATACAATTATAAACTGATAAAATTAACAACTGTGCTGTAGGAAACATTTAGAGAGTTCTGAAACCATATGTCATGAGGGCCTGGACTGGAATGGAAGAGAATCCAACTAGGTGAACTATATTTAAAGCTAAAAACAACCATTTGTATATTATTACTAATAATAAATGTATCCAGAATTTCTCAAATTGTTTCCTATGAAACTGGCTGTTTTATAAGTATCACATGGGAAAAAGATAACAAAGTCAAGTGAGCTTGGAAAATTTTGGACTAAACACAGAAAAATAACTTCTTTGCATCTGGTCTTTTCAAAGCCTTTTATATAGTAATATGGATTGTGTAATTTCCAGAAGGGATATAGTATGTGCTGTTTCTCAAAGACGCTTAACCACGTAATCCTTTTATTCACAGAGCAGCTCATGCCAGAATTTTAGGGAAACACTCTGAGTACAAAGTAATCTCACACTTAACCTAAATCCTTGCAAGGGCTCCACAGGGTTGGGTATTCATTTGTATTAGGTAAGATTAGTTCTTCTGTGAATTACAAAGACCCGAAATAGAAGTTTATGTCTCCTTAGTAATTGCAACTCCATTTATCTTCTTGCTTCACCATGTGTTGCTTTCATTCCCAAAGTCACTCTGTGGTCCAGTATGGTTGCTGGAGCTCCAGCCTTTGTAACCACATTCTAAACAGCAGGAAGTATAAAAGGAATCTCCCTACAAGTCACACATGACACCTCTTCTTACATCTTATTGGTCAAAACTTAACTAAATGGCCATAACTCGCTGGAAAGGAGGCTGGGAAATGTAATTTTTGGACTAGGTAACAATATATTCAGCTAAAAGTTGGAGTTTTATTTGTTTGTTTGACTAAGGAATTTTTACTAGGAGGCAGCTGGTGGTCTCATTTTACAGCTGAGAAAAATGGGCCCCAAAAGGGGTGCCCAAAAAAGCTCAGGGATAGGAGAGACAGCACAGATTCAAATCCAAGCTTCCAGATTCCTTGAGTCTCTCTAGTTCATGACACTATCCCTATTTACACATTTGGGAGGGATCAGAATAGAGCCTTTGAAAGGATGTGGTATAAACAGATAACGGGTCTAAACCTGGTGATCCAAACAGATAACACTACTGTCAAGTATAATTTTAAGGGAAAGGTAGGAATATATATTAGAGGTATATCCCCACATTTGGAAATTAGCAGCCCCTGACTAACAAAATCTGTAAGTGAGGTGTGACTGCCTTTCGCTATGGATGTGTTACTAAAACCAGGATTCTGTTTGTCAGGCTGCTGTGCACGCCAGGCCTGCTCTGCGTCAAATGACTTGTCCCAGCTTTTCTTCATTTGTAACATCAGTGATGCTCTGCTGCCCTGGGTCCTGTCTGAAGCCATCTGTTTGCCTCTCTTTATTTACACGATAACATCACCTGATGGCAATTTAGTGTCTGGATAAAAAACATTGCTCTTACCTAGATCGAGCTGGGTTTTTGTCTGGTTGCACGACAGTGGGCTAATCCCTCTGACTGCGTTTCTCAGGCAGTGGTAGCGTGTGGAGAGATGGTGTCCATCAAGCCCGCATGGAGGGTTTGCACAAAGGTGGTGGACTCATCGCACTGTGTCAGGACAGACTGGGCTGTGCTCAGCGGTACAAATGGCAGCCATCACTCTGCCGTCTTGTAGCACATTCTTGGTACCAATGAGAACTCGTCATCTCTGTGTTCCCAGCGTCCTGGATAGCCCAGAACAGGGTGGATACTCTTCACATCTTTGTTAAATAAACAGTTGAGTGAGCAAGTGAGTCAATAGTGAATTGGATAGAACTCTGATTAAATCCCAGGCCCTCTCTACCATCCATATTGACGGTGCAACTGCTGGATCTGGGATAGATCAGAAGGAACAATCGCTTGTTGGCAAACACCTTGGGTGGTTGCCCTGGGGACAAGGCTCTAGTTCTGAATCAGAGTGTGGACACTGACAAGCCAGATCCCTTCTTCTCCCTTCAGTCCATCACAGGGCAGGGGCCTGGGTGTGGAGGCGCTTTCTCCTTGAGAGATCCAGGGAATGAGGGGGTCTAGAACAGAGTCTCCTCTCACAGATGCAGGTATTTATAATTCCAGTCTTCACCACCGTGGTGGTTTTTCTTTCTAAAACCCCGGGGAAAAGGGAAGCAGGCAGGATCCTAGGAGTAGGGTTCAAGCTCAGCAATGCTTCCTCTGGCAAAGAAATATAGACACGTTCCTCTGACGTAGAGTGGGTCCCAGAGTGCTGACTCCTAGATCCTCCTGAGGGAAAACTGGAAAATTAGCCCCTAGAAATATGGATCTGTCTCGGAGATTCTGGAGTTCTGGCAATATGAAAGCAGAGGCTTTTCTGGAAGCCCATGAGTCCCCCTCACTCCTCAGGTGAAGTATCCTGCCTAGAGTCCTCTGACTTCACTCAGGTTGCTTTTCTTGTGCTATAAAGGGGGATCGAGAGTTTGCTTCATAATTTGGGCTAGGTTCAAGCTTGATAATGACCCCAGAATGCTGAGAGAAGGGTATCAAGTTGTGATCTGTTGCCTCAATCTCTTATCAGCTATACAGAGATTAGCTGGACTGGAGCGTGTTATGTCATCACCATCTTTGATAACTCTCCTCGTCTCTGTTTTCCTTCATTTAGTTGATTTGTTTTCATGAATGGCATATTGACATCTATATACATGCATATGTATGAGTGTAGGGGAGGTGAGTCTAGGCATTTGTTAGCTATCTAATGGAGTGGCTTCCAAAATGGGGCATGAAAGATAATCCATGGAAAAGCAGATAGAAAATTCCTAAAACCTTTATTTTAATTTGTTCTTTTTTATCCTATCCTTTGAAAGTTTTACCTTTGTATATGTTTGATTATATAAATAATATGTATTACATTACAAATTTATCATTAAATTTATAAGTAAATAAATATTGAGAATAGATTAAAATTTTATTAAGTCTAGAGAAGGAATATTTGACATTTATTTGAATTTTAATGCCATAGTGGTGTTTAATAACTATAGTAAGAATCCCCTTTAAAAATACTTACTAGTAAAATATGGGCTATATATGATACACATCGTTTTATATGTATATGATTTTACAGAAGCTTTTAAAAGTGAACGATAGAATATAAAATGAGAAATTTGACTTCAAGAAGCTTAAACATAAGTTAACCTTTATGGAAATCTAAAAAACTGAAATGGTCAAAAGAAGCAAGTTTTCATTTTCCTAAGGCCTTGGTCTGTTTTTTTTTTTTTTTTTTTAAGATTTTATTTATTCATGAGAGAGAGAGAGAGGGACAAGTAGACTCCACGCTGGGCGTGGAGCAGACATGGGGCTCAATCCCAGGATCCTGAGATCAGGACCTGAACTGAAATCAAGAGTTGGAGGCTTAACTGACTGAGCCACCCAGGCGCCCTGAGGTCTTGGTCTTTTGTATTGATTTTGTATCTTATTTCAGGAGCTTCCCAGTGCTTTCAAGGTAAGTCTCAAACTCATTTGTTCCGACTACGGAGTCCGGAGTCCGGAGTCCGCCGTGATCTGGCCTCATCACCCACCTTGTCCCTGGGTGCCTGGAGGCCCAATCACACCCATCTGCTTACCGCTCTTGGGTGGAATCAACTACTTCTCCTTTCCCTTCCTGTGTGCCTAGCTTCCCCCACCTCTCCTCCCGGCTCTCCTCCCCTTTCCACCCCAACACTCCTTTCCAGTTACTCCCTTTTGTCCTTTAACACTAGACTTAGTGTTATCTCTTTCAAAAGTATCCCTAAATCCCATTTGATCTAATTCTCCTTCCCCGTGTTCCTACAACACCGAGGGCGTATTTTTATCACGTGCCTGTATTCTGAAATTATGCTTTACTTTTACGTCACCTTGAGGACAGAGGCCACGCCTCATTTGACTTTTTATATCTCCAGGGGAAAGGACAGCATTTGGCATGTAGCCGATACTAGTGAATGAGAGAGTGGGTAAGCGAAAGAGTGAGATGCACGGACTGTGCAGTCGGTTCCTGCTCAAAGACTTCTAGGGACTTGGGAAGCTAACGGGAGATATGTCCCTGTCATGCTGGGAATCTTATCAAACAAGGGATGGGTGGAGGGTGGTGGGTTCCTAAGAACCTTAGCAACTGACTGGGAGGTGCTGACCGTGTTGGGGAGCCCCGGGTGTCTGCCATGGAACCCAGTCTGGGAACCATTCAACACCAGCGTTTATTTAGAACTCTTGAGCCAGAAACTTGCACTTTGTGAGATGCGCTTCCCACGGGTACGAAGATACTCTATGCCAGAGAGCTCAGGCTCATTCCTTTTCTTAATGGAGTTCTCTGAACTCTGCTATTCCCAGTAGGTGCCTCACATTTCCCTTCTCCCCCGGTGAGCTGGCGGCCTTTCCTGCAAGCTACTCCTCCACACAGCTTGCCTCCTCCCTCCTTCCTGCACCTTCCACCTGAACGGTTGATGGGCCTCCCGTGGAGCAGCACCTGAGGAACGGAGGGGCCTGGCGTGGCTTGCCGATCAGGAGTTTAGAGCACTCTGGGGATTTACTGCCTTCCCAGCCTGCCGGCCTCCCGCGGCTTTTTCGCCCCTAGACGCTTGACACGCCTCCTGTGGTGGTAGCTAGGGAGCGGCTGGAGGATCTTCTGTTTGCTGTGAAAGAGTTTCACAGGTTACCTTTTCTCATTTGCATAGTGTGCCTGCACCTGCTCTTGTTTGGTTTCTTTTCTGGTGAAGCTATAAAAGGCAGAGCGAAAATGAGAACACACTGGTGCCGGCTTAGAGCCATGACATTGGCTACTGCAAAGGGACCCAAGTTTTGCTCTTTGTCCAAAAGTTAAAGTCTCTATCATAGTACCGGTGAGGGAGTCATTTGTAACTGAGGGGATCAGAGAGGTGTCGTCAGTCTTTTATGCTCCTCGTGTGTGAACCTGGTGTGTATTTAGTGATATCCGATGGGTCTGAATGAACTGAAGTGGCTTCTAACACTGCTGAAATTATCTTATTCATCTGAAAGCGCCATTGAGATGAGGCAGAGCAAGCTGGCTGCATAGTGCAAGAAGGAAGGGAAGGAAATAGTTAAAGTATTTCAACTGCTAAAAAGGGCTTTTCCATTTTTCTGGGAAAGCAGCAGTTTGCATAGAAATCACAGCTTTTATACATTAAGTACTGTTATGAGTCTCTTCCCCAAAGCTGTGTGAGAAATGTACATCCCCCCCCCCAAGGAAGAGCAGAATTAGGACCAAAGGTGCACGTATCTTCATGCTAAGGTTTTTCAGGTGACAAAAAGAAGGGAGAGATGGGTTGGTATTCCAAAAATAGAAGATTCATTGATAACAGCTCTGTCACACTGGGCTGAGTTCAAGCCTCACTCCGGGAGGAAAATTTTCACCACGATTTTTATAAACTCTACTGTTTTACTATCTTCTCTTTTCCCATCTAATTCTACCATCTCCCATCACAGGCAGATGCAAATCACATCACATTAATAAGGAGCATGCCAGAATATTGGCACCAAGTAATGAATGTGCCCTTCAAGGTCTCAAGTTATTTGAATAACAGTGGTCAGAGAAGCTGGGTTAAAACCAGAAAGCCATAAATGATTATTGGCAAGAAATGATGTAGAAAATAGCAGAGGTATTTAAATTTGATTTTTTGAGCCAAAAAAGGGCGTAAATTATGTAAATATAAGGCAAATATTGAGGATATTCCAATTCAGGATATTCAGGTGGATCCTGGCATATAATAAAGTGCTCTGTTCATTAATGATTTTGAAATCCATACATTCTATAAGTAAAAACACACGTTAGGAAGAATAATAGAATCCCAATTAAGAATAGCAGATATCCAAGGGGGGGGCAACATGAAGGGGTTAAGAATTCTTTGATAATTTTGCTTTGTGTATCTTTATATTATTTTGGACAAGAAAGATTTTTCATATATTATTTAAACTTTTTATAAAAGAACAGCCAGTCTGGAAAAGAGTATGGAGGTTCCTCAAAATGTCAAAAACAGAGCTACCGTGTGACCCAGCAATTGCTCTACTAGGTATTTACCCCAAAGACCACAGATGTAGTGAAAAGAAGGGGCATGTGCACCCCAATGTTCTTAACAGCAATGTCCACAATAGCCAAACTGTAGAAGGAGCCGAGATGCCATTCATCAGATGAATGGATAAAGAAGATGTGGTTCATATATACAATGGAATATTACTCAGCCATCAGAAAGGATGAATACCCACCATTTGCATTGACATGGGTGGAACTGGAGGGGATTATGCTAAGTGAAGTAAGTCAAGCAGAGAAAGACAATTATCATATGGTTTCACTCATATGTGGAACATAAGCAAGAGCACGGAGGACCATAGGGGAAGGGAGGGAAATCTGAAGGGGGAGAAATCAGAGAGCAAGATGAGCCATGAGAGACTATGGACCCCGGGGGAAAAAACTGAGGGTTTTCAGAGGGGATGGGGGTAGAGGAAGGGGGTAACAGGGTGAGGGCACGTGTTGTGATGAGCACTGGGTGTTATAAGCAACTAATGAATCATTGAACACTACGTCAGAAACTAATGATGCATTATACAGTGGCTAAGTGAACAGAATAAAAAATAAACAAAAAGAAGAATAAAATGACAGAAGCCAAACTAACTGTGAAGATGTCCAATAGTATATGAAATGGGGTGTATAAGGCAAGAAAGGAAAGTATTACACCTATATTTGGGTACAAAGCAACATGAAGGAAAATACAGATAAGGCAGCAGGAATAAGACAGATCTGCATGTGATTCTGACTCAGTCCTTACTGGTTGTGTAATCTAGGGAATGTTACTCTAAGCCAGGGCTTTCAAAAGTGGGGTCCATGGACACCTTGCTTTATTACTAATTGCAGAGTTCACCCAAAACGCAGATCACTAGTATTTTAAAACCATCTCAGGTGATTCTTATGCGTGCTCAGGTTTAAGAACTTCTGCTCTCAGTCTTGGCTTCCTTGTGTGTAAAGTGTGGTGCCAGTGTCACAGCATGTTTATGAAGCTTCAATGATAATGTTTATTAACGCAATGCCTGGCACATTAAAAAAACTGAATTCATATTGTTATTTTAATGGGCATATTATTACTAGTAATGCTACTATTAATACCAGACTGTAATTACTGCTACTATTATTAGATACCAATGTCACAGCATCTTTATGAAGTTTTGGTGATATAAAATAAATATTAATGCAATGCCCAGCACATTAAAAAAAACCTGAACTCCCATTATTATCTTGTTATTTTAATGGACACATTATTATTATAATACTATTATTAATACCATACTGTGATTAGTGCTACTATTATTAAATTACTGCTACAAATCTTTCTTATCCATCATAAGTATTTAAGATGAATACACTTTGTAACCCTCATAACCACCTTATGAAGCACTATTATTATCCTTCTTTATCAGTCAAGCAAGCTGAGACTTAAAGACTGTAAAGTTCATTGGTAGAGGGACAATATTTGGAACCAAAAGTCTGACTGGAACTCTTACATGCCATGCTAAAGATTCCTTCATTTCAGCATGAAACTATGTTCTAAGGATTCATATGTGGCTTTTAAAAAAGTTAACAATATATCTTGGTGATACTGTCATATGAGTGAAGAGAAAGCTATCATAACTTTTTTATATGACTACATTATATTCCAGAGTAAGAATGTAACATGATTTTTGAACTACTATCTTACGGATAAGCACTGAAGATTTTTATTTTTCTGTTTTTTGCTTTTATAGAAAATACAGCAGCAAAAAATAGCCCTTATTGTATGGGAGAATTTCTTCAGGCCAGTTGATTCCCAAAGTGGAGTCCATAGCCTACTTATATCTGAAATCAGAGGCTGCTTCTTAAAAAAATGCAAAAATACCTTAAAGAAACACATAATCAGCATATTATAAATTCTTCAGAGCCCCGGGGGTGGGAGGGAAGATAGAAGGCTTCCCAATTCATTCTCAAGGCTATAGAATTAATTCTAAAATTAGTCAAAGATAGCACAATGAAAGAAAATTAGAGGCTAATCTTAATTGACATTGGTAAGAAACCTTAGCAAATCAAATGTGCCCATGCTTTAGAAGACTCATAAATGATTAAATCCTAGGAATGCAAGGATGGTTCTACTTCAGAAACAAAAAAATCTATTAACATAATTCATTAAGGCAAAATTAGAACTTTCTCTCTTCCTTCCCCAAGATTGCACTTTGAATCTTTATTATAATAATGAGACAAAATTTTCACTATATGGAGAACCAGAGAATGGTAAGAGCTTAACTTTCCCTCTCCCTGCCTTATCAAATACAATCACAGTCTCCATCTACACTGCTCTGTTCCTCTACCCGAGTATGGGTATCTTAGATACCCAGACTGTCCAAGTCTCCAGAGTCCAGAGGGTCTTGGGAGTTAATGATGGAAATGTTGTCTATTATAGGGAGCTAAGTATGAATGAGCAGAGAAAACTATTCTAGGGGAAGAGAGAAGAATGGGATAGAAAGGGTTGAAGGAGGAACAGACTAATTGAAAACAGAAATTATGGGTTTTAACGATATCCCATCACAAGTCTCTCAACATATTTGGGACTCTGAGGGGAAAATTTCCTCAAGTTATTTCATCTAAGATTTAGAGCAAATGAATATAAAATCTAAGCATCTTTTCCAAGCAAGACTTTTGAAGGTATTCCATGTCCTTTTTTTTTTTTTTAAATATGCAGTCTCCCTCTTGAATGTGGCACAGAGGTATTTATATGCCTTGAATAAGGACAAAAGCTAATAATAGTGTCCTTGAATAAGGACAAAAGCTAACAAAAGCTTCCCACCTGAAGGAAAAATGATTACATGGTGGTATCAAGAGGATTTTTCTCAAAGGCTGCTCAATCTATAAAAGAGAAAGCATTTGATCAGTTTCAAGAACTGCTAAACAACAAAAATTGTCAGGTTAGAAATAGAAGGAATTTTCCTTAACTTGATATAAAATACAAGAAATCCACAGGAAACATCATAAGTAACCAGGAAAGATTAATTGCATCTTAACTAGAGTCGAGAACAAAACATGAATGTCTACCATTATTTTTACCACTGGCATTGCAGAACAATGCAGTAGAATACGAAAAAATATAACAAAGCTCACAACCATTAGAAAGAAGGAGGAAAATAATTATTGGTAAACCAATAATCGGTAAAACAAATCATTTTTTTTCTAGAAAAATACAATAGATTCAAGTGAAATACTACTAAATAAGAGAGGTCAGTAAAATGGAAATAACACCAACATGCAATGAGCAATAGCATTTCTAATTTAAAAAAGTCATAAGCAAAAGATTCTATTTTTGATTAAAAAAGACAAAAAATACCTAGATATAAACATAACAAGACATTCATATATTACATGAAAAAAAAAAAAAACCTCAAAACTTGGGTGAGTAAGTAGAACGACATACCAGTACAGGAAAATACTATTACAGAGATTCCCTTTTACATGAATCTAGAAATTCAAGTGGTTCCAGTTAGAATTGCAGCTAGTTTTTTAAAAAAATAGAATGGGAGAAGGTGATTATAACATTTTTAGGAAGAAATAAATAGACAACAATAGGCAAGAATTTTTTAAGAGGAGGTTAATTTGTGGAGGCTTATTCTAGATAAAGCCCAGCAATCAGGGTGGTGTGGTATTGACAGAACAGCTGGAAGTGAACCTAACAAAATAAAGTCCAGAAACAGATCCATGGATACAGGAGAATTTACTTGGTGATTAGGATGGCTTTTTAAAACCGTGGGGAAAGACTAAATTTCAGTAAACAATGTTGGAAAAATTATCTGCCCATATGTTAAAAAAATTCATGTTCTATTATCAAGCTATATCATTCAGGCTAAATGAAAAAGCCCTATATTAAATATAAAGGAATTGAAAGGAAATATTGGAGATTATTTTTTTGTATTCTTGCTTATATTCTGTGTAAGGCCTTCCTGAACAAGACAGAGGAAACTTTAGATGCAGGAAAAGAAAAGATGGAAAAATTTGTTTACAAAAAATTAAAAACTTCCCTATGATCAAAGAAATTGTAAGCAAAGCTAAAATTCAAGCCATGAGGACAAACTATTTGCAATACACAGTACATGACAATATATATTATTACAGTATATGAAGAAATCCTATGAATTTTTTCTGAATGAAGAAAAACACTAATGGTGGGCACAGAGAAATGAACAAAATGACCAAAAAACACAAAAAAATTCTGAACCTTACTACTAATCAGGAGAATATTAATTAAAAAAAAGATAGATATTGGGTGCCTGGGTGGCTCAAGTCAGTTAAGCGTCTGCGTTCTGCTCGGGTCATGATCTCAGGGCCCTGGGATCAAGCCCCGCATCGGGCTCCCTGCTGGCAGGGAACCTGCCTCTCCCTCTCCTCCCTGCTTGTGCTCTCTCTCTCTCTCTCTCTCTCTCTCAAATAAGTAAATAAAATCTTTAAAAAGATGTAGTATCTTTTTTGGCTCCCAGATTAGCACAGATTACGGAGATTATAAAAATTAGCACTTATTGAATACTTGCCGTTTGCTATATATGTGCTTTATACATTGACATTCTTTTTTTTTTTTTAAAGATTTTACTTATTTATTTGACAGAGATAGAGACAGCCAGCGAGAGAGGGAACACAAGCAGGGGGAGTGGGAGAGGAAGAAGCAGGCTCATAGCGGAGGAGCCTGATGTGGGGCTCGATCCCATAACGCCGGGATCACGCCCTGAGCTGAAGGCAGACGCTTAACCGCTGTGCCACCCGGGCGCCCCTATACATTGACATTCTTATCCTCCTAATAACCTTATTAGATATTTTGGATATGTATGATTATTATCCACACTTTATAGATGAGGTTTTAATCGAAACTTACATTATTAACATGATACATTAACAGTTAGAAATCTGTAATTTATACTTGATTCTCTGCATACTACCTTTTTTGTATCCCACATCTTCCTCTTTTCTGGATTTACTTTGTGTTTGCTGATACATGTCTTCTAGTAATTCATTCATGGAACAACTGAAGAACTTTGATGATGTTGTCCATTGTTTTCTAGCACACAACACTGAAATCCATTTGGTTTTTAGTTTTTGTAGGTAATTTGTTTTAATCTTTGGAAAACTTAAAGGATTTTCTCTTACTCAACTATTTTATTATGAGGATATAATTTTCTTTGACCATGGTAAATTATTTTCTTAATGGTTTTTCTTCCTGATATTTTGCTTTTTTCCCCCTTTGAAACATGTAAATAGATAGATGTTAAGACTTTAGGGTATATTAGTATGTTTTATAATCTTCCCCCACCTCCCTATTTTCTATCTTTTTACTGTTTTTGTTTTGGGTAGAATCTATGAGCTTGATTTTGAATTTAAACTTCTAGCACTATCCATTGTACTATTTACTCAGTCTACTGATTAAAAAAATTTTGTTGATGATATAACACTATATGTTTATTATACTTCAATAAAAAATGATGTATGATAATTTTTAAAGTACCATATATCTAATTTGTTTTTATTTTTTCACGGATATAGTTTCTAAAATATCTCTGGAAATATGCTCAAACTGGATCCTTCTATTTGCTCTATTTTGTGTCTTTTAGTATTGGTTCTTGGCATTATTAAATTGATTATTGATTATTTGGTATCTCTCTTTTATGGTTCTCTGTTTATGTTTGTGTTTACAATTCCTTATTTGCCTACCCATGAGTCCTTGTTTTATTAAATTGTCTCCAGTGACTCTGGGTGAGTAAAAATGCAATATGGAGAATTTTCTGAAGAGCAATGTAATCTTTGCAAGGTATTACAGTTTGGTTTTGTCCAAATATTAATTTATCAAGCAAAAACTGAAATCAGAACAAATTAAAATGTACAAAACTCCAATCCCAGTGGCAGAGTCAAAATTTTCCTGTATTCAGTTACTCAGCAATAGGAAGCATTTCACAAATATCCAAACGTAAAAGTGGCAAAAATGGAAATAAATGGGAAAGGAGCACTACATACCAAAATGTAAACTAAGGACACTAGAAATAGAAAGCCAAAAAGGGCAAGTCAAGTAAGAGACTGCATAGCTAACTCTTTTCCTCAAGGCATTGGTAGCAGTGGAAAAAAATTATACGTCTGGCAAAGACAAGAAGAGAATTCAAGAAAAGACTCTCTCAATCTCTCTCCCTCTCCCTCTGTCTCTCTCTCACACAGACACGTACATACACACACACGACTACAATTTAGCCTATAGCAAATAAAGATATTACCAGTTTATTTTTAGTTTGGTAATAATTTTTAAAATGTTTTAAAATAGTGCATTCACATTGTTCACCATTCAAAAAAAAAACCCACAAAAAATATTCATTGGAAATTCTCCCTTCATCCTGTCTTCTGTCTAGTTTCATTTCCTAAAAGCAACAATGTTACTAATTCCTGGGTATCCTTCCAGAGATATTCTGCATATACAAAAAAATTTAAATTACACGTATATACATATAGTTTTCCTTAACCATTTCCTTTACCTAAATGATAGCATATTATAAACTGTGTGGTACCTTCTTTTAAAAGATATTATTTGAAGATTTTTCCATTGTATTACGTTAAGTCTTCATTTTTTGAGAGTTTTATTGAAGCATAATTCACATTCCATATAATTCATCCATTTAAAGTGTACAATTCCATGACTTTTAGTATATTTATAGAGTTGTGCAATCATCACTGTCATCAGTTTTAGAACGCTTTCATTACCCAGAAAAAAAAAAAACCCAAACCAAACCCGTACCCCTTAGCAACCACTCCCTACTCCCTCTATCCTTCCCAGCCCCAAGCAACCACCAATTTACTTTCTGTCTCTATGGATTTGCCTATTCTAGAATTTCATATACATGAAATGATACAGTGGCTGTTTACACTTTGTATAATGTTTTCAAGGTTCACCCATGTTGTAGTATGGAACCAGTCTCTTTTTGAGAATGGACGGATGGCTAAAAAGACCCCATATATAAAATATATGTTTGGTTTGATATGTGGATGTCTATTAATTCCATTGCATTAATCACATTGATAATTCCGTGTATTTATATAGCAGTCACTCATCTTTATGTATTAATTCTCATCAATTACTTTAAAAAGAATCGCCTTCAGATGTTGTTAAGGTAACACAGTTTCTTAGGGAGATACTGAGCCCAATGCCCTGCTATATAGATTTATTTCACACAAAGAACTTTGTAGTAGAGGTCCTCCCTGATTGGTTGTTGGCGGTGGAGTTGAATGTTTTATCTGATTTAGAGGCAAGCTGAAGGTGTGTCCTAACTTCACCGTTTTTCCAGGGTATTTCATTTTTACACTTTGTACCAACCCTCAGTTTCTTCTTGAAAGGAGGTGGGTACATGTAGATTGCACGTGTTTCTATCTTCCCTCCTGTTCTAATGGAGAAAGGGCTTTACCTTCTCTCAGAGGTCAGTGTCACCTGGTGTCCTTTGCATCTGATGCCAGTCTTGCTTTCCAGGTACCTCAGGTGTCTCTTTTCTCTCCCTGTCTGCAGGCTTTCCCTCCTTCAGCTTACTTTCTAGCAGCACACATGCATCTTTTTATGTATGTATGATTAAAATGAGTCCCTTGAGCCCTCATTGACTTCTAGATACTGGCTATTCTCTCCTCATGCTGTCTTTGCTCCCTTGGTAATTCCTGAGAACATAAATTTGATAGTTGTCAACCTAAAGACAGCATTGGAAGCCAGTGAAATCTTTTTGCTTTTTCCAAGTATCAGACCCATATGTCCAACTGCCAACATGAAATCTCTACTGGGATGACTTAAAGGTATTTCAAACAAGAATAACCCGGAGAAAATCCTCTGTATATATCCTCTTCTGCCCCCGAGGCTGCCATTCCCAGCTGACAACTTGCTCCTCCTCTAGCTTTTCCCATTCCAGGACCTGGTATCATTTTCCACTATTGATTGCTTTGAGTTGTTCTTGACACTTCAACCAATATTGTATATTCTGTTCCTAGCTATTTCTCAAATCTGTCTGCCTTTCTTATCTCTCCTCTCACCACCCTAGTCAATGCATTATCACCTCTTGTGTGAATCATTGGAATCCCTCTTATTTCCCTCCTGCCACTCTTGCCCTCTTCCACTCTACTGAAGCCAAAGTGATCCTTTTAATTTATGAATTGCATATGTAATCCCCCTACTTACAAGCCTTTCCTGGCTTAATGTCATTCTTAGGATAAAGTCTCCAATTTTTTTTTTTATGATTTTATTTATTTATTTGACAGAGAGAGAGGCAGCGAGAGAGGGAACACAAGCAGGGGGAGTGGGAGGGGGAGNAGCGAGCTTCCTGCTGAGCAGGGAGCCCCATGTGGGTCTGGATGCCAGAATGCTGGGATCATGCCCTGAGCCAAAGGCAGACGCTTAACGACTGAGCCACCCAGGCACCCCTAAAGTCTCCAATTGTTACAGAGCCTCCAAAATCCTGCTTGATCAGCTTGCTCACCTACCTTTGTGTTCCCAACTCTCATGGCTCTCCTCCAGATTGTATAGTCCAGGCACTCCTGCTGCTTTTCAGTCTTTTTAATTTATGGGGCTCTTTCCCATCTCTCATTTTTCATGTATACTACTTTCTCTCTCTAGAGCATGCTATCCCCATAGCTTCATGCAGTTTTCTTCTTATCATTTAGCACAGTTTGTGCTATGCAGCTATTCGTGGGTGATTATGTTCAATGTCAATTTTCTCTAAAATATTCTAAGTTTCATGAGAGCAAGGACCTATGCCTCTCTGGCTCACGAAACAACAGAGCAACTGGTATATAGTGGATACTCAAAAATATATATCGGATATGAAAACAGGCAATAGCTAATCATTTTATGCCTGTTATGTGCCAAACACTGTAATACTTTTATATGTGGCATTTCATCTATCCTTACTATCACCTCCATGAGGTATTATGTCTCTTATTTTTGCACTTGAGGAACAGAAAATCGGAGAAGCTAAGCAATTTTTTCAAGGAAGGGAAGGCTTATTTAGGATTCCAACTTTGGTCTGTCTGGATTGCAATCTGGTGAATGTTCCATTGTACCAGTTTGCTTTTGGGGCAAATAGTAATAGATGAATCAGCCAGTGTATTTGTCCTACACTAATTCTTTATTCGTCAGGCATCAGTGAAGGGAGCCTGGAGAGAATGAGGGCACAGTTGAGAAGTGACTGAAACTACAGAACCACTTAGACCCCGGGTATGTGTGCAGTGTAGGTAGATGGGGGCATCAGGGGGATTCTCGCCATTAGGGAGTTATGAGCAGATGAGGGCATTGAGTGCTCAGGGATGGATGGGCACTAGAAGGAAGAGGGAAACAGATGCAGTCTTCCTTACTTTGAAACATTACCGGGGCCTTGCCGTGATTATTTTGGAGGGTATCAGAAATAAATACTAAAAATGATTCAGATCTACTGCTTCCTCATCAATCTTATGAAAATATTCACTCCTCTATGTGGAGTGAGAGCCTTGTTTTATTTATATTTGTTTCTTTGGCAGGGGTCAGTATCTGGCAAGGCCACTGGATCATATTTGCTAATTGAATGAATGGACGAATGAATATATGTATTGATCAATAAAAATGCTTTTCTTTACATATCATTCTTCTCTTAGAAACTTCTAGGTACCCTGGATTAAAAACGGGATTAGCTCTAAAGATGGGGATTTCAGTACCTTTGCCAGGCACCATGGAGATATTATAGAGCATTGGGTTTTTGGCAGAGATTATAAGATCTGGATATTGTTATTGAAATACTTAGCATTGTGAGTAAAAGTTCTAGGAAACTTCATGGTCTCTGGGACAGTATTTGAATTCAAGGGGAAAGGAACTTATTTTGGAAACTTCAAGCAGGAACTCTGCATTAAATAAATACAATTATTTATTGGAATTTATTAAACATTCTTAAAGGCTTTGGGAATTTCTAGAAAATGTAACCATGGAAACTATGGGAGTGTTGAGAACAGTGAAAGTGTCTACAGAAGTAATTTTTATATTTATATAGAATATAAGCACTTTATGAATTTAGGAAATAATTCATAGACTAGTTTGTCCAAAAAATATAAATTTTGATACAACATATTAAAATGTAGAATAGAGGTTATTTTCTCAATATTTATTAGTCAGGTACTATAGTCTAAGCTCTCTCTTAAGCATTAATTATGGATTTATGCAATAATAGATATAATTTTTTTAAACAAAAAGGATATAAATATCTTTCTTTAAGAAATTTAGTAATGTTTTAGGATTTGGGTTTTTTGTTTTGTTTTGTTTTGGGTTTTTTTTCCCAGTTAGAAGCAGCAATTGAAAGCTGGAGAAAAAAAATAACTTTAAAAAAATGAAAATCTCACCCTGTTCTGGACATATTGCCTTCTCTCAGGTCAAGCAGAGACAGAAAGAGAGTATTTATTTTCAAATAAAAAAATATTTGATGGGGGAAATAAACTCACTGAATAGAATGTTTGCTATATGGGCCTATGCCTGAATAGCCTCTTTCAGGAACAAATCATTTATTTTATGGGTATTCATTTTTTTTCTTCAGGGTTAAAGTGTGAAAATATATTTGTTAACTAGCAATTGGTCTCATTATTTTTCTTAAGGAAATGAATAAAAAACCCCACAGGAAAATAAGATCTGTGTGTCCTTGGCTTTGACACTAATCGTAACATGTAAAAATGTAATGATTCCATTGCCTGAGAGCTACCAGTTTATGCCCTTCCACATATATATGGATCATTCACCATAATGACTGAAGAGGGATTTTGTCCTCAAACTTATGGTTAGTATAGATTCATCAATGATCTATAGAGGTAATAAAATTACGTGGATAAAGCCAAACTATAGTTTAAATCTGACCTCATGTTTCTCAAAAGGTATACTTTTCACTTTTAGGTCTTCTGGGGATTACAAGGTCTAGATTTCTTTTTGAGACTCAAGACATCAAAGCAACCAGAGCACCATGGACCTTGTTTCAAATGGCAACACCAATGAACATGGGAATGCAGATAGCTCTCTCAGAACCTGCTGTCATTTCTTTTGGGTCGATACCTCTACCCTACTATCATAGGGTCGTTTAATTCTTTGAGGAAGCTCCATACTGTTTTCCAGAGTGGCTGTGCCAAGTACATTCCCACCAAGAGTGCACCAGGGTACCCTTTTCTTTAATCCCTTACCAATACTTGTTATCTTTGTTTTGGGTTTTTTGTCTTTTTTTTTTTTTTTTTGATGAAAGTCACACTAACAGATATGAAGTGATATCTCATGGTGGTTCTGATTGCATTTCCCTGATGATTAATTAGTGATATTGAGCACACTTTACTATTACTTGTTTATTTGTATGTCTTCTTTAAAGAAATGTTTAGTCAGTTCCTTTGTCCATTTTAAAATTTTAAAAATTTTTTTTAAGAAAATGTTTATTTAAATTCCAGTTAGTTAACATACAGTGTAATATTAGATTCAGGTGTACAATTTAGTGATTCAGCACTTCCACACAACATCCAGTGCTCATCACAGCAAGTGCGCTCCTTAATCCCCATCACCTATTTAACTCATCCCTCCACCCACCTCCCCTCTAGTAACCATCAGTTTGTTCTCTAAAGTTAAGAGTCTGTTTCTTGGTGTGCCTCTCTCTTTTTTTCCCCTATGATTGATTTGTTTCTTAAATTCTACATACGAGATCTCACTCACTAACCTATTTTTTTTTTTTTAATGGAGTGATTGCCAGGAACTGGGAGGAGGAGGATATGGGGAGGTGATAGCCAAAGGGTACACAGTTCAGTTATTGAAGATGAACAGGTCCTAGAGATCTGCCCACAGGAAACAATACTGTGTTATATACTCAAACATTTGCTCAGAAGGTAGATCTTAGGCTAAGTGTTCTTGTCACAAAATAATAATAATATAATAAATGAAAAGGGTGGGAGGAAACTTTTGGAAAGAATGGGTAGATTTAGGATGATGGGTACATGGTTATGTACCTATCTCCAAACTCATTAAGTTGTATACATGAAATATGTACATATACATATTTTTCGTATGTTGATTATATACCAATATTTTTTAATATTAAAGTTGTTTTTTAAAAAAAGACACCACCAAGTTGGTCACTCTGAATTCTTTGAGGTCTAATGGAGAGAAGAGCAGCGCAACACCATCCGAAGATTCAAAAAATAAAACAAAGAAAGCCTGGAATGAGAGAAGGCACAGATTCTTTTCTATTCTTATGAAAACAGCAGCACCTTCTGGCATTTTCCTTTCAGAATTTGGGATTCAGAGGATTGATCTGATACAGTTGGTAATTTTACTTAAAGACCTTCCTATTAAATAGATTCAAAATATTTTTGAAGAACAGATGGTATAGACTAGAGGAAGAGATAAACATTGTATGTTAAACATTTTATTGATCAATTAAAATATCATAATTTAAAATGTTGATTCTACTATGAGAGTTATGCATGTCTGTATGTGACTGAGAAAGACAGAGAGAGTGTGCACGGGGAGTGGGATGCGGATTTATTATCCAAAGTTAAAACTGCCCCTCCCCCAAGCTCCCCACCCCTCCCACCTCGCCCACAGGCAGGCAGACAGACAGATGGCTTTTCTTCAAGGTGTTAAGGAAGCTGGCTTTCAGTCTTGAATCATGTGCCTCTGGGCACTTTGAAAACTGCCTCTTGTGCCTATTTTTAAGACCAGTTTGAAAGAAAATGATAGGCAGAGTAGAATAAAGAAACCACCTGTGTGGATTTGATAAAAAGGCAGGCTATAAAGTTACCAGCTCTTTGAAAAGAATTTCGTTATAGAAAGAATGCATCTTTACCTTCTAGCTCTTCTTTGTTCTGCCTTTTCTACAATAGAATGAATTCTTGATAAACGAATACCATCATCTGTGTAAATTAGGCTACTTGACACTAATTTTTTTAAATAATTTTTATTTTGTTGTATTAGTCACCATACAGTACATCCCCAGTTTTGACACTAATTTTCAACCACACTAAACTTTCATCCCTGTGAACTATTTACGTATGAGAATTCCCATTCTATTTTAAGAGTACCTTTTTTGTGTGCCAGCCATTCTCATAAATTGTATAGACAGACTATTGGATAAATTGTTGGATTCACCAAAAGTTAAGCAAGACTACAAAGGAAAGAAAACACCACCAAATTACTGTTTCAAATGGCATTAAAACTTACTTCTCCATTTGTGCATATATTTATGGGAAAGTATTGTGGGTCAGGCTGAATGTAGAAACAATTGTGTTTAATTGTTAATTATGGAAGGTACAGGAAAATGACAAGCCCACAAATAGTCCTTGTATGTCCTGCTCTGCCCTTGCATGCCATCACGCTCCCTCAGAAGTCTGAGCTATGTCCAAAGTTGGTTGTAAGCTGTGTTTTTGACAATAGCAGGGTTGTAATGGAAACTGTCTTCACCACCTAAGTTATGGGGCCTGATACAGTGAATACCATAGAAGCAGTGGGCCGGCCTGCCCTAAATTATGCCTGTTAATGTGACCCCATCATTATTCCCAGGATCTGTGCCCTTCGCCCTTGATCTCATTTCTACAGGATTTAGACAAGTGTCAGACCCTTGGAATGCTACACAATAGTGACCTTGATTCCCTGACTTTGCTGTGAAAAAAAAAATGAGTTTAAATCTAGTGTTGAAATGATACGGAATGCCTTGTAACCAGATTAGTCCCAATACAAAAGAATCCCCAGCCCTCTGTCAGAGACATCTGCCTTTTGATTTGGTTCAGGCTTTCTGGTCATAAGGGAGCTAGTGCATTTACAGAAGACTAAAGCCTCTTTGTTGTTGGTATATTTGATACATGGGGAAATTCAGGTGATTCCTCCTTAGCGTTAACTTTCCAGATATTATTTTTAAGGCTTTGTCCTTATTATTGTCAAAATACAGCTCTTTAAGGGGAAAAAAAAACCACTGCTTGGCAAAAGATGCTAAAATAAAGATGGTGGGATGTTTAGTGCTTGATAGATGAACAAGTGGAAAGGGGGTATAATTCGGAACCAAGAGGTGCCACCCCAAGGCTGGTCCTGAGCTCCTTTGGGGGGAAAAAGCAGTCTTTAATTACATCTGGTACTTGTTAATTCTTTTTGGAGTCTCTCCCCAGATCTGTTCCCCTATCAGCCTCCCATCAAGCAACAGAAATTCCAGATGGTTCCCTCCATATGCCCGTGCTCATTCTCTCAAGTAGGATAGATTGGTCACTGACAGAGTAGGATGGAACAGCCTTGGTCAAAGCAAGGCAGGATGAAAAGCATCAGGCCACCGTTTTAGAGGTGGTCTATCATTTATGTTTTTAAGTGGGTTGTATAAATAACTGTTTCTGAGTGATTTTTTTCCTGAAATGTTTTGAGGAATTTCATGGAAATGAGGCTACTTAGTGAAAGTGGCATATTGATCCTAATTTTCCACACCTGGAGGGGAGAAACATCTACTACAAGCTGTCATTATAGTTGAGGGTTGGTCAGTTTGGACCTGCAGCTGATTTGCTGTGGAGACTATATTGGAATGAATTTTTCTCCCTTTGTTACTTGCAATGATAGCTGTAGTCTCTGTTACTGTGATATGAAAATTCCCTTATAGAAATGTTTATAGGGCGGGGCGCCTGGGTGGCACAGCGGTTAAGCGTCTGCCTTCGGCTCAGGGCATGATCCCGGCGTTGTGAGATCGAGCCCCACATCAGGCTCCTCTGCTATGAGCCTGCTTCTTCCTCTCCCACTCCTCCTGCTTGTGTTCCCTCTCTCGCTGGCTGTCTCTATCTGTGTTAAATAAATAAATAAAATCTTTAAAAAAAAAAAAGAAATATTTATAGGGCATATGTTTCTTTCATCTTAGCAGAATTTTGTTATTAGGCACATTAATAGACTTTCCATTTTGAAGTAGTTGGGAAAAAAGATGAGGTCAACCTCTATATAATGAAAAAATATACATTGATCTTGAACAATATGGGAGTTAGGGTTCTGATCCCCTACACTGTGCAGTCAAAAATCTTTATATAACTTTTGACCCCCTCAAACGTAACTAGTAATAGCCTATTGTTGACTAGAAGGCTTACCAATAACATAAACAGTTGGTTAACATGTATTTTGTATGTTACATATATTATCTACTGTCGTCTTTCAGTAAGTAAGCTGGAGAAAAGAAAATCATAAGGAAGATAAAGGACATTTGCAGTAAGTACTGTATTACAGTATTTACAAAAAAAAAAAAAATCCGTGTATAAGTGGACCCATGCAGTTCAAACCCATATTGCTCAAGGGTCAACTGTATTATCATTTCAAGTATACCACATTGTACTTATTTTTTATCTATCCTCATCTGATGATAGGACCCATGTCTTACTCATGGCTGATTTCCCACCACCCAACAAGATTTGGCACATCATGGGGAAGGAAAAGAAAGAAGAAAAGGTGAATAGACGGGAAATTTCATTCATTTTTTTTTTAACATTTTATTTATTTATTTGATAGAGAGCACCAGAAGGCAGGAGGGAGAGGGAGAAGCGGGCTCCCTGCTGAGCAGAGAGCCTGATATGGGGCTCGATCCCAGGACCATGGGATCATGATCTGAGCCAAAGGTAGATGCTTAACTGACTGAGCCACCGAGGAGCCCCTAGACAGGAAATTTCAAAGTGGAAGGTGGCACAGAAAGCAATAAGAACAATGTTTCTACTCTTGTCTTCATCCTGTACTTCCCCTCGAATACCTATTAGATTTTACATGCAGGGTGTGTGTGTGTCTGTGTGTGTCTGTGTGTGTTCTTTGGTGTTATTTCTGAGTATCTATAGTTCCAGTTCCTCAGAAAATAAAAGTGGGAATCATAGCTATAGTCTCTATTCTCATGGAGCTTACAAGAGTTAGGCTGTCTATGATTTGTGTGAAATTTGTTGGTATATTTGGAGTAGATAAGGCAACTAAAAGGAAAAATTTCTTCTAAGAAGGATATGTGATGAAGACCAAAAGGAAAACTTTAGATTCTGTGTTATTGTCATATTTTACCTGATAAAGTTTGTTAAAAAGAAGCCTAATATCATGCTTTTATGTGCGTGAGTACTCCGTGAATGAGAGAAAATAGTTTTTGAAGCAATTTAATCATTATGTACAATCAGGCCCAGCAGCCAAACGTTGGTAGTTTGTGCCAAAGGTTGGAAGAAATGCCATCGGTGTAGAACTCTTGTTTTTTTTTTTTTTTTAAGGTGCTGACTTGAAATAATTTCTGTCTTGCTTTTGAAATCATATAAAACTCATGAACTCACAAAATGTGTATTAAACCTAGAACATTCTCTAGGTATTTCACTCTTTTGTTTGAATGTTTTTAAAGTACCTGAGATGAAATTGAAATATATATTTATTTTTATCTGTTTAGCCTGCTTGTTCATTTTGTATTACTTACTAATGTGCTCTTGAATTTAATAAACTCGGCAGATCTGGGCAACATTTATTTAACAACTTTATCTTTAATGTCACAGTAAGCTTTAGGGATTTTTAAAAATGGACGGTTGCTTCCCCTAAGAAAGTTACAGTGAGTGAGAAAGTCACAATTACACTGAGGAACAGCCGAGTGACAGTTACCTCCTTACATATACTAATTATGGATAAAATTATAATCAAATGTTTTAATGTTATGTTATCAGGAGGTAGAGAGATTTCCGTGGGGGGAGTGGTGGGTCCAAAGGGGAGAAGACAGGAAATGTCTTCCCAGCAGAGCTAGACCTTGGGTCGATTCTGGTGGGTGAGTGGGTGGCGCTGATGCAGTTGGGCCACAGCCATACCTTGAGAACCATTGTTCTCCTCTCCAACTGAGAGACAAGGGAGAGGAGAAAGTGTATGCTGGAGGCCTACAGATGTCACACTTTAATTCTGCTTACACTTTATTGACTACAATTCAATCATGTGGCTTCGCCTAACTACAAAAGAGGCTAGAAGGGGTGCCTGGGTGGCACAGCGGTAAAGCGTCTGCTTTCGGCTCAGGGCGTGATCCTGGCGTTCTGGGATCGAGCCCCACATCAGGCTCCTCCACTAGGAGCCTGCTTCTTCCTCTCCCACTCCCCCTGCTTGTGTTCCCTCTCTCACTGGCTGTCTCTATCTCTGTCGAATAAATAAAATCTTAAAAAAAAAAAAAAGGCTAGAAAAGATGGTCTAACTGTGAACCCAAGAGAAAAGGGAAATAGTTGGTTTAAAACCCTAGAGTCTCTGCCACAGGAGGGTGTGGCAGTCTTATAGCTAGGGAATAGTTGGGGACTCGGAAAGACAACCTCTGAGATGTTAATTTGGAGGGCAGGTCCTTAAGAACAGCAGGGTATGCTGTTTCCTGGAATGAGCCATGAGATTATGTTAACAAAATTCCTTAAAACCTTTACATGTGTCAGTGATTACAGTACTTGAATTCAGGCAGAAACATTTATTTGAGTTCTTTAATTTGTGTTGAATTACTACTAAGCCTCAGAAAATAACGCTTAATACTTTGGCATACATGAAATATTTACTGTTTTAAATGAGAATTTTTATTCACGTATTGCCCTATTGTTACATTCAGACAAAAATCTATGTTTCCTTTCTCCTGAAGTTATATGGAAACTTTATGAAAGGGGAGATGAAGAACAATGGTTTTAAGTTGTCCAATGAATTCTACAAGCATGCCAGACTAATTGACAACAGTACCGGTAATGAAAATACCCAGCATTTCTTGAGCACAAGCCTGATCTTTGCTCTATGTGGTAGAAACATAAATTGGGAAACACAAATGTCTCTCTAAATCAGTAGGTTGAGAATGACTTACTAGTACCGTGTAAGCGCTTTAGATCTATGAACTCATTTCACCCTCACGAAAACCCTATGAATGAAGCAGGTATTTTTATTATTCCCATTTTACAGATTAGATAACTGAGGGACAAAGAGATAAAGGTGTTGGTTCACACAGTTAATAAGTGACAGAGCTGGGATTCACATCCAAATAATCTGACTTCAGGGGCCATATCTGTGGTTCCCTACGTCCTGGAAACTATAGCCAAAGTGAAGGGAAGGGACATTGGATAGGGAACCTTTAGTGCATTTGCACTAAGTAAGCCTGCGCAGGGGAGGGGGTGTGTGTGCCTGGGTGGCTCAGTTGGTTAAGCATCTGACTCTTGATTTCAACTTGGGTCATAATCTCAGGGTTATGGGATCGATCCCTGCATTGGGTTCTGTGCTCAGCAGGGAGTTTGCTTGAGGATTCTCTTTCTCTGCCTCTCTCTCAGCCCCTCCCCACCCTCTAAAAAATAAGAAATAAAATACATAGGTTTGGGGGTTTGGAGCATAAACACACCTTTTGGCCATAACACTTGGTTTGTGGGGCAGTGGAAGAATGTATTAATCATGTGTGTTTTTTTTTTTTCCTCCTGTGTCCTTATTAAGACCTAGTCTTTAACAAACTATTTGTTCTTCTAGTTGCTACACCTGTCCTGGCATGGGTAGCAATGTAAGCATCTCCTGAATTGCCTGGAGATCCCCCGCGTAAATCACTGGAGGAGAGAAGGCGATTCTTGTTTTGCTTATGTGTCTGAGCAATTTCCTTTTCTTCCGCAGACAGGACTGTCCTTGTGGATACAAATCTTCCATTCCTCAAAGGCCTTTATGTGATGGGGACATTAGAATTCCCTGTATACAGAAGCAATGTTCTGAGTGTGGCGTGCATGGTCATTGCAGGCGGGGAGTTGAAAGCTGGTAAGTACAGGGCACAACGATTGGGAGCCCAGTGGGAATTAACTCTGTGAGAAAGGCCTTGGAAAATGGTGGTATCATCCAGCAGGTTGGTTAATGGAGTTTAGGGAGGGTTAAGGGAAGGGGCAAGTTAATTAGGAAAGTTTCTCCTCTACAAGCTTTAGACAACACAGAGGTGACTTTGATGGGTCATTCTCATGTCCACCTGCTGTCATCAGGCCATACTTCTGGCCCTAGGGTTCCCATGCTGCTGCTCATGGCAGGGCTCCTGGCTCCCTGCAGGCCACAGATCAATTCTGCCTTTGGTCCTTTGTACAAGAATTTACCTATGGCTTAGTCTTTCAGAAGGAACAATTAATCAATTGTTGTGAAACAATTACCTTTGTCTAGTTCCAAAACTTTTTTAAAAATTTTAATTCCAGGGCATCTGGGTGGCTCAGTCAGTTAAGCATCTACCTTTGGCTCAGGGTCCTGGGATCAAGCCCTGCATCTGGCTCCCGGCACAGTAGGGAGTCTGCTTCTCCCTCTCCCTCTGCTACTCCCCCTGCTTATGATCTTTCTCTCTGAAATAAATAAATAAATTCTTCAAAAAAATTTTTAATTCCTGTATAGTTAACAGTGCTATATTAGTTTCAGATGTATGATACAGTGTTGCAACAATTCTGTACATTAGTCAGTGCTCATCATGGTAAGTGTCCTCTTAATCCTCTTCACCTGCTTTACCCATCTCCCCACCTACCTCTCTTCTGGTGACCACCAGTTTGTTCTCTATGGGTAAGGATCTGTTTGTCTTTTTTTGAAAAATGTCTGTTCATGTCTTTTGCCCATTTGTTAATTGGATTATTCATTTTCGGGGTATTGAGTTTTATAAGTTCTTTATATATTTTGGATACTAACCCTTTATCAGATATGTTATTTGAAAATATCTCCTCCCATTTAGTAGGTTGCCTTTTAGTTTTGTTGATTGTTTCCTTTGCTATGCAGAAGCTTTTTATTTTGATGTAGTCCCAATAGTTTAGTTTTGCTTTTGTTTCCCTTGCCACAAGAGACATAACTAGAAATATATTGCTATGGCCTATGTCAAAGGGGTTGCTGCCTGTGCTCTCTTTTAGGATTTTTATGGTGTCAGGTCTCACATTTAGGTCCTTAATCCTTGTTGAGTTTATTTTTGTGTATGGTGTAAGAAAGCAGTCTATTTTCGTTCTTTTGCACGTAGCTGTCCAGTTTTCCCAATACCATTTGTTGAAGAGACTGTCCTTTTCTCATTGCATAATCTTTCCTGCTTTGTCAAAGATGAATTCACCATATAATCATGGGTTTTTTTCTGGGCTCCCTATTCTGTTCCATTGATCAATGTGTCTGTTTTTGTGCCAGTACCATACTTTTTTGAGTACTACAGCTTTGTAGTATTTCTTGAAATCTGGGATTGTGACACCTCCAGTTTTGTTGTTCTTTTTCCAGATTGCATTGGCTATTCAGGGTCTTTTGTGGATCCATACAAATTTTAGGATTATTTGTTCTAGTTTTGTGAAAAATGCTGTTGGTATTTTGATAAAGATTGCATTAAATGTGGGGAGTGCTTTGGGTTATGTGGACGTTTGAACAATATTCTCTAAATCCATGAGCATGGAATATCTTTCCATTGCTTTGTGTTGTCTTCAGTTTCTTTCACCATTATTTTATAGTTTTCAGAGTATAGGTCTTTCACCTCCTTGATTGTTTATTCCTAGGTATTTCATTATTTTTGGTGCAATTATAAATAGGAATGTTTTCTTAATTTCTCTTTCCACTACTTCATTATTAGTGTATAGAAATACAATGGAATTCTGTATATTGATTTTGTGTCCTGCTGTATTACTGAATTCATTTATCAGCTCTAGTAGTTTTTTGGTGGAGTCTTTAGGATTTTCTATATAGAATATCATGACATCCGCAAACAGTAAAAGTCTTACTTCTTCCTTACCAATTTGGGTGCCTTTTTATTTCTCTCTGTTTCTGATTGCTATGGCTAGAACTTCCAATACTATGTTGAATAAAGTGGTGAGAGTGCACATCACTGTCTTGTTCCTGACCTCAGGGGAAAAGCCGTCAGTTTTTCATCATTGAGTATGATGCTAGCTGTGTTTTTTTTCATCTATGGCCTTTTTATGTTGGGGTATGTTCCCTCTAAACCTACTTTGTTGAGGGTTTATATCATGAATGGATCTTGTACTTTGTCATATGTTATTTCTGCATCTATTGAAATGATCATATGATGTTTATTCTTTCTCTTGTTGATGTGATGTATCACATTGACTGATTTGCAAATACTGAACCATCCTTGCATGCCAGGAATAAATCCCAGTGGATTATGATGAATGATTTTTTAAAATATATTGTTGGATTCAGTTTGCTAATATTTTGTTGAGGATTTTTGCATCAGTGTTTATCAGAGATAGTGGCCTATAGTCTCTTTTTCTGTAGTACCTTTATCTGATTTTGGTATCAGGGTAATGCTGACCTCATAGAATGAATTTGGAAGCTTTCCTTTGTCTTCTATTGTTTTGGAATAGTTTGAGAATAAGCATTAACTCTTCTTTAAATGTTTCATAGAATTTACCTGTGAAACCGTCTGCTTCTGGACTTTTGCTTATCAGGATTTTCTTGATAGCTGGTTCAATTTTATTGCTGGTAATTGTTCTGTTCAAATTTTCTACTTCTTCCTCATTCCGTTTTGGGAGGTTATACGTTTCTGTGAATTGATCAATTTCTTCTGTTGTGTCCAATTTGTCGGCATGTAGTAGGCATATAATTTTTCATAATATTCTCTTAGTAAACTTTGGACTTCTGTGATGGTTATTATTTGTCGTCTTTCATTTCTGGTTTTGTTTATTTGTGTCTTCTCTCTCTCTCTCTCTCTCTCACTCTCTCTCTCTTTTGAAGAGTCTGGTTAAAGCCTTATCAATTTTTTTTTTATCTTTCCAGAGAACCAACTCCTGGTTTCATTGATCTGTTCTGTTGTTTTTTTAGTCTCTATTTTGATTATTTCTGCTCTAATCTTTATTATTTCCTTCCTTCTACTGGTTTTGGGTCTTGTTTTTTGTTCTTTTTACTTCCATTTAGGTGTAAGGCTAGGTTTTTATTTAAGATTTTTCTTGCTTCTTGAGGTAGGCCTATATTGCTATAAACTTCCCTCCTGGAATAACTTTTGCTGCATCCCAAATATTTTGGACCATTATGCTTTCATTTTCAATTGTCTCCATGTATTTTTTGATTTCCTTTTTGATTTCTCAGTTGGTCCATTTATTGAGTAGTAGAATGTTATACAACCTTCATGTATTTGTGCTTTTTCCAGATTTTTTCTTGTGGTTGATTTCTAGTTTCATAGCATTATGGTTGAAAAAGATGCATGCTATGACTTCACTCTTTTTGAACTTGTTGTGACTTGATTTGTGGCCTATTGTGTGATCTATTCTGGAGAATGTTCCATGTGTACTTGCAAAGAATGTGTATTCTGCTGTTTTAGAATGGAATGTTCTGAATATATGTTAGATCCATCTGTGAATTTAATGTGTCATTCAAAGCCACTGTTTCCTTGTCGATTTTCTGTTTGGATGATGTATCCATTTGATGCAAATGGGGTGTAAAGATAACTTCTATTATTTTACTATGATTGATTACTTCTTTTATATTTGTTAATAAGTGCTTTATGTATTTGGATGCTCCCATGTTGGGTGCATAAATATTTGCAATTGTTATATCTTCTTATTAGATTGTTCCCTTTATGATTTTGTAGTGTTCTTCTTTGTGTCTTGTTATAGGCTTTGCTTTAAAGTCTGTTTTGTCTGATATGAGTATTGTTACCCTGGCTTTCTTTTCACTTCCATTTGTACAATAAATGTTTTTTTATCCCTTCGCTTTCTATCTGCATGTGTCTTTAGGTCTGAAATGAGTCTCTTGTAGGTAGCATATAAATGGGTCTTGCTTTTTAAACCACTCCATCGCTCCATGTCTTTTGACTGGACCAGTTAGTCCATTTGCATTCATAGTAATTATTGATAGGTATGTAGGCATTGCCATTTTGCTACTTGTTTTATGGTTGTTTTTGTATTTCTTCTCCGTTCAGATAAGTGCATGTTTTAAGGTCCTTGATACATGTTGTCAAATTACTTTTCAGACAGATTTTACAAATTTGCACTCACTTCATATATCTGAGTTATGAGATCCCTCACACTCTCTAACATTGCCTTCAAACACCACTTTGTTCAATTCCTCTGAGAGTATGAAGCCAGAGGGAAAGAACTTTTCCTGGGTGGACCCTGACTTACTCTGAACAGAGTAAAATGAGTATAGTGACGAGCATGGGCTCTAAGTCAAATGGCTTGGGATCAAATCCAGCTTGGTTACCTACTTGCTGTTTGACCTTAAGCAAATCACCCTCTGGACACATCCATTTACTCATCAGTAAATATGTGGCAAAATAGAAACTTCCTTGGAGGGATGTTAAAACCATTAAAAATAACAGCTCTTTCTACATGCTTGGCATGTTATAGGTATTTGGTGAAATTTACCTGTCAGGGTGCTTGAAGGAAATAGGCGCCATACTGAATTGGACAACTTGAGGAGATGTTAATGAAGGAAATATTCACAAAAAATCCAAATGGCATGGGGACTTCCCTAAGGCTAGTAAGAGTAGAGCATCCTTACTACCCCTTGCTTTAAAGGAGTGAGAAAAGGAAGACATTGCTGGGATTAGAGTTGGGGGGGATGTGTGGAGGTGATTGCCAGATAGTGCCATGACCTTTTGTGTATCTGGGATTCACTTGGTACAGGAAAAGACCTATGGGGAAAAATACCTTAATCTCACTTTCTTTACTCCCTTATCTCTTGCTTGTTCTATCATTTGGCTAAACCTGAGCTCAGAGGAAAGGAGAAGTTGATATAGTGCGTGTAGGTCAACAGCATCCTGGGGAACTGAGCAGAGAAAAGAAAGGCGGAGTGTGGAAATGGAGGTGTCAACGGAAGCTCTCCAGCACAATCAGCTTCCAGCTACCATAATATATACCATCCTTTTATTAATACAGTCAGACATTAAACTAACATCTCTGTCCAACCCTTCATGCTGTTGGTCCTGCCAACTATATTGTCAACTCTAATTCCTATTCTTTTCATATCTCTACATTGTACACTTGTGTAAGGATTATTTTGTTTTCCCCTGAGTTTTAGGGGGATCTAAGTGTGATACTTTTGCTTATCTCTTTATTTTATCATTTCAATCCATTTTCCCACAGTGGGGAAATCCTTTTAGTTTCTGATCTTTTCCTCCCAGATTAATATCATTTGCTCATTTATTTAATAGCCTATAAAATCCTCATTCAGCTAACTGAGAGAAGCACTTAATAAAACTGAGCCTTGTTCTTCTGACTAGAAAATGTATTTCAGGTTGACATCTATTGCTAAGATTAGTCTTTTATTTATAAGTTGTTTTTTAGGCTTCTGAGTTCACTTATCACTATAATAAAAACTTGTTGCCTGAAAAAATATACTTTGAAGGGAAGTGACACAGAAACTTTCCGGTTTTGATTTATACATTTTAAATCTTACTTTATAATTTGTCCATTCCCAACTGTATTTTTAGCTATTAGTAGACAATGGTGTATTATTTTTCTCCCTGCTTTGTCCATGTGTTCTAGGCCTAAAGGTTGATTACTGGAACCCATCTGCCCAATTTTATGTGTATTATGCCTGAAGGAAGACTTTCAACCCATCTGTCTAATTCTACCACACCCTAAAGAAATCCCAACATGAAATAAATAATAAGACTGGTTAGTAAACAGACTTAATAGATGTGGACATTGGCACAGAGCACTGCCAGAGTATGTTTGCTGTCTGATGCCATCTGAGCCAAGTCCTAACATGGTGGAATTATATGGTGGTCCTGCTTTTAAGTCAACTGGTGCTGGCAAGAGGTATCAAGTGACTTTTAGTAGAGTAGAAAGATAGAGTGCTATGGAATTAGAAGGGAACTTTAAGATCATAGCTTTGCTTAGAGGGTTATAGCTGTATCACAAATGGCAAACTCAATTTCATTCTTCATTCAGCGATTGTCTCATTAATCTGATAAAACACTTGGGATAAGCTTGAAGTATTTCATCTGTGTGTCCATTCTTTCATTCATCATGTGTTTGCTCATTGCCTATTGTTTGCCAAGTACCATGGGAGAAGTTGGATGTACAGAAATATTAGTCATCAACCCTAGTTTGCAAGAGATGTCTCAGTAAAATAGTGGAGACAAACAAGTAGTAACATAATTGGAAGAGTCCCATCTCCCAACCTGAAGGGCACTTAAAAATAGAGGAAGAGATCTGAAAAGGCACATCTTTGTGGAAACGCATTATACCTTCCGAAAATTGTAGGGAATAGTCTGAATTGCAGGATTTATAGAATGGTGGTAGCTGGTGAAGCTTCTTGGACTTACACATTACGTTAAGGAGTTTGGATTTTTTTTTTAAGATTTTATTTATTTATTTGACAGAGAGAGAGACAGCCAGTGAGAGAGCAAACACAAGCAGGGGGAGTGGGAGAGGAAGAAGCAGGCTCCCAGCAGAGCAGGGAGCTTGATGTGGGGCTCCATCCCAGGACCTTGGGATCATGCCCTGAGCTGAAGGCAGACACTTAACGACTGAGCCACCTAGGCACCCCAGGAGTTTGGATTTTATCATGAAGGCAGTGAGTGGGTAGTCACTGGATAGTTGTAGGTAGGGAAGTGACATAATTAAATTTGGTCTTAGAAAGATCACTCCTGGCAGTGTGGATGGTGTATTGGAAGGGGCACAGTGAAATGTGAGAAGCTGTTGAGGTGTTTCAGGAGAGAAAAGAAATGGACTAAGGCATTGGAATTAAAAAGAAAAAATGAATTGCAGAAATACTGAGGGTGTAAGAAATCACTAGAACCTAGTGGCAATTTTGATGTGAGGTGAGAAGGAGTTGCTTAGAATACATTCCACATTTCAGGTTGGGAGATCTGGGTTGATGGTAGTGCGAGGATAGAATTACCTTTCTACCACTTTTTAGTTGAGTGACTATAGGTAAGTTACAGGATCTACGTCTGCCTCAGTTTCCTTACCTCCAAAATGGGAATAATTATAGTTCTTATTTCATGGAGTTTTACGAGAATTAATTGAGTATTTATTAAAGTGCTTGAATAGTGTCAGGCACATAGGAAGCCCTTACAGTTGTTTGTTGAAAACATAGACTCATACCCCTCAAAACTGGATTTCAGTGGAGTGCATAAGTGGTTAAAATTTGGAGGAGCACCAGCCTTTTAAGGGTGGTAGAGGAAGCTGAGCTCAGGATGGAGGATGGAAAAGAAACAGTAGTGTAAGTAGAAGGAAAATGAAATGATAAGAAAAGAATATCTTGAAACACAGGAGGCAGTTTACAAGAAAGAGAGAGTGGTCATTAATATAAGGTATAGCAGAGAAAGCAAAGAAAGTAGGAAAGGAAATTGGCCATCTTATTTTGGTTTTTTGTTTTTGTTTTTTTATAATGGCTGTCCAGTATGGTTTTAATATAAAATGTTATTTTGAATGTGGAACAAAGAAAAAATTCAACAAATTATTTGAGGGACAGTAACTTTTAATGAGTTCAATACCATTTACCTATTCTTTAACAACTTCATTTTTTTTTTTTTTTGGCTTTAGTATAATCTTAAGTGCAGTTAAACATATTAAATCTCATGTTTAAAAATGAACAGTCATCCGCATTAAGAGTGATCATGAAATCTTTATATGCTTTCATGAATAACTTTCTTTTGGATAATAAAATGTGGCAAATTAGTAAATATTAAGGAGAAGATAATTTCTCTGATATGATGATTTTCCAAAGTTTTATTTATAGATTTATCCCTGGCTCTGTCCCCTTCCTGCTTCCTTCCCTTTCTCTCTCTTTCATTGAATGCCAGCTCTGTGCCAGAAATTCTTCCTGGGACTTGAGTACTCAGCAGTGAGCAAGACAGATAAGATTCCTGATTTGTTTCCAGGTCTCCTAGCTGATAAAGACCAGGACCAGGCTTAGAGGCTATTTTAGTTACCTTAAATACCCATACTTGAAGCCAGTGCCTAAGGACTATCTTTACTGTGAGTACTTCCTGATTTCATTTACTAGGTTTCAGTGTCTTTTTTTCTGGTCCATTCACTAGTTCATATTTTCACTATTATATTCATTTTATTGTTATGCAATGGTATGTTTTCATGAATGCCTTCTGTATATTAGATGATAGGCTTCTTCAGACATTTTGTAACCAAAGTACCTAGTGCATAGTAGACTTCTGATACTGTGCTGTGTGACTGATTAGCGTATACATAAATGAATGGATAGATCTAAGTCTGTCTTTCAGCTCAATGCATTTTTCTTGTAACATGTTCAGTGTCCCTACATTTAAATGTCTACATCTGTAAGGAAAGAATTATAGTGTTAATGTGTAAATGACTGCAATGCTTTCCCCCCTCTATGAAAGGAATAAAACAGTGGTGAAACACATTGGAAAAGTTGGTGATATCCTGCAAATCCAAAGTATTTTCAATTTTTAGTCTGTCTAGAAGAAAACTCATAAAAATGCCCAACTCAAAGCCTGTTTAATAAACTTTGGTTTGTTGATTGTTTTACATTTTGTATTTCTTTGACCATGAGTAGCTTCCTGAACTCATCTTTTTCACCAGTGTCTCTTCTTAGAGGAGACATCATTCCTATGCCTTAAAGTGTGTTCTTTGTTATCTTAGATATCAATGATGTTAACTTGTTATTCATTCAAATGTTCAACTCAATAGAGAGATAGATTTATTTATTTATTTATTTATTTATTTATTTATTTATTTATTTAGAAAGAGCGTGAGGGTGGGAAGGGACAGAGAGAGAATTTTAGCAGGCTTCATGCCCAGCTCAGAGCCCAACATGGAGCTTAATCTCATGACCCTGAGATCGTGATCTGAGCCAAAATCAAGAGTCAGACACTTAATCAAGTGGGCCACTCAGGTACCCCAGGAAAGAGTATTTTAATGTCATGGTTCTAAACTTGCAAATGGACAACTTTCTTCTGATATTTTGTAGGTGGATTTCAGAGAGGGATTACCAGTAATAATTAGTGTCTTTAAAAGTTAATAGAACCCTCCTTGATCCCTAGGTAAGCGAAGACATGCCCTGAACATCAGTTTCCCTGAGGACATGGCAGTTCATTGTTTCTTTGGCTTGTCACCACCAGGTCACATGATATGCTGCCTATTTGCTCAGTAATTATGCTAAGAACTGGGTTTTTATCCTAAAACTTGTCACATATTGTTTTGCAGAGCTAGTGATGGGTATTTGTCAGCCCTGTCTCACATTTGTAGCCAGGAGCCTAAGGTCATCATTAGCACATGACTTTGATTGTCAGGAAATGAAGTACTAGGTGTATGGAAGTTTCTTTCATTGCTTCCATGATTGGGACTTTCTCAATCCTAAAGAAGAAAAATCCATACACAGTTTATTGCCTTCCAAACTGACAGTTCTGTAAGGCTCATTGGATGATTAAGTAATAAAAAGGAGACAAACCAGAGAAAAGTGTAGATTAAAACATATCCTCTAGCCTAAAGCCACAATACCCAGTAGTTAGACTCATTGAGTAGCCAGAAAGAATCTTGTAGTGATGTTCAAAAATAATATATTAAGTTAAAAAGTATATATCTCCTCTTTGAAGTTTAACTATGATTAGAAAATCATACAAATACTCACACATTTAAAGTGTAAATATAAGTATACCTAGGGTCTGCAAAATAGATCATTTAAAAATTAGCTGATATGAACCATCAGTCAACAAATCAGTTTCTGTTCACACTGACAATTCTCTAATTAAACTATGTGTTAGCTGATGAAATAAAAAAGGGACACAAAAAGAATGTTACTTTTAAATATTGCACTTTTTAAACTATAAGGACAAAAACATAAAAGCTTTATTCTTTGCAGGTTCAGGAAAGCACTAAACTCCATTTCTGTGAGTCTCGAAGCAAACTGGCAGCCAATGTTTAATACGTATCTCAAAATGAAATTAAGCAGATGGATATCAGTTCTCTGACAGATAAACATCACTTTATCTTAACTATATATGTATTTTAAAGAAACACACTAACACAAGAAATAATTCTTCTGTTTTGTCAGACTATCAGTTTCTACTAAACAGTAACATTCTTCCTTTAATATTTAAATATTTTCTAAGTCGGTGTCCCCCAAACTATATTTTGGATTTTTGAACTTCTGTAACAATAGCATAAAATTCCATAGACATTTATTATTTTTAAATGATTTAAATGGTTATATAATAACTATATAAATTATATAATAAATAAAATAACTGTTAAGTATTATTTAATTATTTTTGCATAGAAAAACTAAATTATTTTAAGCAAACAGGTGACTGAATGAATGAATAATTTGTTTCCTTGTTTAGCAACCTCTTATCAGCGTTTGAATTTAAGATAAATTTAATTGTATTCCCTACAGTTCCTTGGGCTGGACATTCAAATAAGTAACCACTTAATATTTTTACCTAATAGTTTCTAGCACTTTAGACACAGAACATTACTAGTTGGGAAAAGCTTGCCTTCTTTTTCTTAGTTTCTAAATTTAAATGTTAATTTTAAAATGTGTCATTTCTCTACTGTTACTACTACTATTTTTTACTATTATTACTACTAAGAGCCAACATTTTTCAAAGCACTTGAAACATTTTCTATTATATGTAGACACTGGGCTGTGTATCATAACATGCAGTACATTTTTTAACTCTCAACAAACGTATGCTGTTATCATGCCTATTTTCTAGTTGCAGAAACCAAGGCTTACAGAAGTGAATAAGCTGACCCTTGTTTATAAAGGTTTAAGAGTTTTTATACATTTTGCCAGTGTGTGAATGAATAAATTATGTATTAACTTTTATTTTAATATTCTATCAATTGTTGGACAAAATGACAGGCCTCATCAATGATAAAAATTTGTCAGCCTGAATAAAATCACCTCAGATGGGTTAGAGATTATCATTTGATTGTGCCTACTGGTTACTCTTATGACCAATCATTATCTCATTGGACTGAAAGCCCCTCTCTCCTATGTTTTTGTTTTTGTTTTTAACCAAGTTTGATTCTTTTGGGGAGCAGTGTTTTGAGGATAGGTGGGTCAAATGGACACTAGGAATTAAAAGCTAATTCATAATAAAATCTGCTTCACAATTTAACTGGCTTAGCACTATTTGTCAGTTTTGGTCTGATAGTAAGAATGTTCTAGAGGCTCTGCTCTGAAGAAAATAGCTATAGCAGGACATGAGAAAAATAGTTTTGCTCCAGTTACAAGCTCAACTTCTAAAGTCATCATGATATAACCTACTTCAGAGGACAAAAGAAAATGTGCAAAATTGATTTGGTGGGGGGTAATTTCTTAACCTATCTTTCATGTGCAATCATGATATTTCATGGAATTTCAAGGTTTACTTGGACAGAAATACAAATTATTTAGAAACACAGTTTGTTGCTTTGAATTCAATGGAAAGGACCTGAAAAGAAGATATGTCTAAAATTTTAGTCAGTATACATTAAATATATGCAGTTTTTTGCATATTATTTATATCTCAATAAAGCTGTAAAAATATTAATGGCATGGAGAAGCAGTAAAACAAATATAATTTTGGTCAGTTTCCATATTTTTGATCAACAAGCACTTATTGATGGGTGTCCTTGAAACATAACAATAAATTAAGTTTTACTTATTGTGAAATATGACATGCATATAAAGAAAAGTTTATGAAATAAAAAATACCCAGCTTCATTGAACAGAAGTCCATTCTAGTGGGTGTGTAATGGGATCTCATTATTGTTTAATTTACATTTCTCTCATTTCTAATGTGATTGAGCACTTAAAAATTTTTATTGTCTATTTGAGATCTTGTTTTGTGAGGTAGATGTTCTCTTGCCTTTTTTCAATGACGTATTATCTGTTTTATATTGATTTATTGAAGTCATTTATATATTGTAGAATATACCTTTTGTTGGTTATATTATAGCAAATGTCTTTGCCTACTCTGTGGCTCGCTTCTTCACTCTCTTAATGGTATCTCTAGATAATTGGGAAATCTTTATTTCAATATAGATCATTTTATAAACCTTCTTAATATGAATTGTATATTTTGTTTGAACGGTGGTCAGCAAGCACATGCTATATGATTCCAATCCTTTTAAATTTGTTAAACTTGCTTTGGGTTCACCATAGGATCAATATTTGTGACTCTATTGTGCATGTCTGAAAATGATACATGTTCTTCGTGGGTTCAGTTTTTCATCTCTGACTATTAAGTTAGATTTGCCGATCATATTGCTCAGAACTGCTATATGCTCACTGCTTTTTATTTATTCTGTGAGTTGTTATGTTTCATTTCCCACTGTTGTTATAGATATACCTATTTTCCTTGTAACTCTGTCAGTTTTTGCTTTATTTACTCTGCAACTATGATGCTAGACGCATAGATGCTTAAGATTATTCCAACATGGATGAAATGGATCTTTTTTACTCTGGAATATCCCTCTTTATTTCTGATTGTTTTCTGCAAACAAGAAGGTTGGTAAAAATAACTGGTTCACCATTTCTGTGATAAAATGTAAATGAACTCTATTGGCAGTACACAGTCTCTTCTCTCAATTAACTCACTGTAAAGAGAAGGAGACCGTCAGGGAGAAGGCACTTAGGGCAGAGTTTAGAAGTACTGAGATAAGCCATGGTATGTTGTGACAGCCCATAGGGGGCCACTTAACCCAGTCTTTGCTGACAAGGAAGGATCCCCAAAGAGGTAGCATCAGAGCTGGCTTTGGGCTTGTTTAGGGACTTAGGTGACTCAGCTTTTGAGCATGTCAAGGCAACTGGGGGGAAAGGAAGGGATCTAAATGGACAAAGTGGTTTCCAATCATTTGTTATTTCAAAGTATTTTCAATTGTTTGCTACTATAAGTAGATAACACCTCAGTGAAGAACTCAGGGCATTCACCTTTGTCCATATTCCATATTCTTTCTTCAGGACAAGCTCCTTGGGGGGAGAATTACTGCAGCAAGGGGTGTGGACATTTTTATGCATGAAAGAGGGCATCTAATTCAAAATCATGGAAGGCTGTTAGAAATAAATTACAGTGGAGCCATGTTTTGAGGGATGATTAGGAGTTAGACGGGACAGCGGTGGGGATATTAAAGCCTGGGGACTCTCATGGGCAGATGGGAGAGTGTAAAGGGAATGGGAAGTAATTCAGTGTGTGTTGGCTTAGTTACAAGGTGTGGGGAGTCATGTTGAGAGAGTGGGCTTAAGTGTAAACTAAGTTTATACTTGATTCCATCAAAGAGATTTAGTTAATAAAATAATAGAATGTTCTTTTCCCTTTTTCTTACCTTTGAAGTTCATGGAATCCATTTGTACCATATTCCTCAGATCATTATAACAGTAATCTTTTGTATACCAGAACTTATTTTCTTCCATCTCCCCAGGTGATTTTAGCATCTGGAACATATTCTGTTTCCCCTCCATGGCCCACCATCACACTAAGGAATGGCAACCTCCCTTTACTTCTTTCCTGTTCCCCGATGTCCCCGTGTCCTAGGATGGTACCTATTAAGTCTAAGCCAAGTCTCACCACTTATTAGCTGTGTAATTTCTGACAAGTTACCTAACCTCTCTTTGTCTCAGTTCCCTCATGAGAACCTCGGTAATAATCCATCAGAGGGTTGGAAGAACTCAGTGAAATCAAGTATGCAAAAACACTGGGCATGTCTGCAGTGCAGGGACAATGATCTCCCCTCCATCGCGGGTATCTAAATTCATCCAAGTTGAAAAATGCCTTTTGCCACAGTTTAGAGCAGCTTGAAGCAGCTGGGAAAAGGAAAACCAGAGAGGAACTGCATTATCTTGAGAGCTTTCTCTCAGAGGTGGCCACTGTCATTTAGGGACAAAGCCCAAGCTGGTGAGAGCCCTCACCTCTCTTTGATTGCTAGATTTGAGAATAAAAGAGGAGCCTGGCCTTTAGGGCTTCCCATTCACCAGCTTGTACACATTCAAGAGGTACTGCCTTTTCATGTGAAAATAGCATAATTTCCCCCCCTCCTGGCTCATTCTTGTCTTCTTTCTACCTAGTCCCTATCCTCTATCATTCCCTTCCCCCACATCACACCCAAAAAAATCAAACTCTGGTCATTTCAGATACCAAAATATCACGGCAGAGACTAATTTTGCCCAGACTTTCTGCGACAGCTCGCGTGTGCTGCAGTTTGGGGCTGCATAATTGATTTAATCTCTGGTTTTAGAGGAACGCTGAACTCTCTTTGTGGGACTCTGCATACATTTCTCTAGGGCAAAAACTGTCCTACTTTTTTCTCTCTGGTATCTGCTTAGTGCTAGGCCATTTTTCCTCCCAAGAATCTAAACTACCCTCCGTGAAATAAATGAAATCACAGTTGGAAAACGGCTTACTGGACAGACTTGAAGCTGCTAGATAAGAGCCACACCACGCACATTTTTCTTCACATTCTCCTCCTCCCCTGCTCTCCTTCTTTCAGCTCTAGCACGTCTTTGTTTGGGCCGAGAGGATACATTAGTCACTCAGCTGAGGATTGGCTTTGCCTACGTGGAGTAGCAGTGGTCTTAGGCCATTCATCGGGTATACACAGGCTGTGGGGGCTGATCCTTGCCCACGGACCTGCTGTGTGGCTCCAGGCAGATTGCCTTACCTCTCGGAGGCTTACTTTCAACACGGCCTCGTGGACTAATGGCTGTGAAGGCTAGACTATAAAGATGTAGCAAGCTGCACACTCACACTCACATGGGAACTTTCTGGCCGACCAGGTGTGTACGTGGAATGCCGGCTGAGGAGAATGATTTTATGCCCCCTGAAAGACCACTTAACCAAAGTGACAACCAGGCAATTTTCAGTTCATCAGGGACTTCATAGACTTCATACTGTATTTGGCAACCTCAGTTTTGGTTATGTGTTCAGGAATTTCTAAACTGGAAAGTCTCATTTGCTAACAGATGTTGTCAACCTGTTGTTCCAGGGTGTAATTTGGGGACTATCTTTGCCCTGGTTGCTTCTTGAAAACCGAAGTCTTGGTAATACTTTCTGTATCTTAAGATGTATGTTCTGCAGAAAATAACCCCTTTGTTAGGTTGATACGTGCACTATTCCGGCAGAATTCCCCAAACAATTTGCAAGCTGTAAAAGTGACCAAACTCCGCTGTTTGCATCAATGGAATGAAGTCAGAAGTCAAAAGTAACGCTGACCTTCGTAGCCTGAACAGATCGTCTCCTTATGCTGCTAAAATAACTTAGGCTTAGAAAAGAACCTAGTACTTGTTTAATAAATCACTTGGCATAAATTGTTCAAATTCACCATCATTCAAATTCAGACTCTTACGTACTAGCTGGAGAAATTTGGACAAATCCCTTAACCTCTAAGCCTTGTTATGTATGGATATTTAAAACCAAGACAAGAATCATGCTTCCTTCTCAGGTTTGCTGTGAGGATTAAATGCAAAAGTACATGTAAAGCAGTTTAGAGATCCAGCCACAGACAGTGTATCAGCCAGGTTTTGCTGTAATAGTGTGTAACAAATACCTCCCAAATCTCAGTGGCTTTCAACCGCAAATATTTATGCTAACATCAGTTTCAGCTTATGCAATTCTATTCAGGTGTGTGGTGTATGTCTCTTCATTCAGACACTAGGTGTTATTTAAGGAATTCTCCTTTCATGACAGGCAACACAATTGCAAACGATCTGGTGAAAACTGGGGAAGTATTTAAAAGCATCAACTCAGAACTGGTATTACTATCACTTCTACCCAAATTTCATTGGCCAAAACAAGTCACATGACCAGACTAAATTTTAGTAAGTCAGGAAAGTATACCCTTCCCTAATGGAGAAAGGACAGTGAATATTTGCTGAGCAGTAGTTCAGTCTACTTCTGAGAAGTTTACCGCATCCCATTTTTTCCCCATTTCTTATTTCATCTTTGTGACCATTGGCTCTTGTCCATATAGCCTACATGATAGCATCTACTTTGCATCCTCTAAATTACATGACGATTTCCTCCTCTCTCTTTTAATTTCAAATTAACTTAAATGATATACTTTTCTTTGTAAACAGGTACTTTGAAAAATCCCTTAGAAAAAGAGCAAAAGCTTCTGATTGTCCTTAGAGCCTCAGAGGGAGTTTTCTGTGACCGTTTCAATGGAATTCATATTGACCCAGGAACAATTGGTGAGAGTATAATACGGGTTTTTATTAAAAATGAAATGAAATGTGTGTGTTTCTGATATAGAAGTACCATCCATAGAACATCTACTAAATTCCAGGCACTCTTCTAGATAATTTATATTTATTATTTCACATACCAGGTCTCCTGTAATAGTCTCCATTTCACAGTTGTCAAAAATAAGATTCAGAGATGACGAACAATATGCAGAAGGCCACACAGCTTTATAGTGTCAGAGCTTAGATTTATATCCAAATTGGTCAGACACTGAAGCCTGGACTAAGTGTCTGTTATCAACCGTAAATGCTATGTGGTGGTTGAGATATTTTTAAATTGGTAGATCTCTAGATTACTAAGAAACACTTACTGTTGGCAGTTTCTTCATTCAATACTATCACAGCACCAAATCCTATTTTAAAATTGACCTATATAGGAGCACAGAAGCCAGGACCAGCCTTGCACCAACCAGGATGTGAGAGCCTCACTAACTCCATTTTAAGGGACAGGGATAAAAGGCTGTTTATTCTAGCATTTTCTCACTTTCTTTCTATGGCATTACTAATTTTCTAAGGTCTCAGCAACCCAGTAAAATGGAAGCAACCATATTAGGATGGTGTGAAGTTTGATAACCTAGTTTCATAATGGATAGCCATTGCCAGATAGTACTGTACTTCAACAGAGCTTTATTGTTTCCAAAGGATTTTTCATCCGTGCTTTTATCTTTTTAAGAATATGAGGTTCAAGAATATTTTTACTTTTTTCAAGTTGACAAATTAAATGGATAGCAGGAACATTCAATTTATTTTTGCCTGTGGTGTCCACTCTGTGTAATGCAGCACCACGTTGGATGAAACTTTGTTTTAGGAGTATGCAAGGATGTCTGTCTTAATCCTTGACTCCAGCCATGTGGCAAAGCTAGGGGCTTTAAAATTTTCTCTGATATTAAATTGAATAAAGAATGATATATTTATTTCACTGCATGCTTAAAATTTTGTGACATAAGTAAATGACAGATCTTAATTTCTTTAAGTATTATAATCTTGAAACAACTAAGAAATGGTGTAATTTTACAGTAGATCTTTGATGATTGAAAATGATTAAGAAATCTACTTGTCTGGTCAATCATATTTTCTGTATAACTCAAATTTAAGGAAACTAAGTGGTTTTTGCTAAAATTTTTGTTGTTGGAAATTTCTCTAAATTACTTTACATTCCTCCACTTCCTAGTTTACTTAGCCAATAGTAAAGAAGATGGAATTTTTTTGAGATGATGATGATGATGATATCATATGAAACTTGTATATATGTGTATAGTCATACACATATGACTATTATTATGAAAGATTGATTATTCCAGAACATGTCTTGAAAGTGAGAGTATTTCTTACATTTCCATTAATCCCAATTAAAGTTTTATGACTTTTTCTGAATTAGAGTATGGAAAAAATATAGGTAGTAACATAAGCAGTTGGTTAGATTCTAACTGATTGAGATTTTTTGTTGTTGTTGTTGTTGTTCACATTGGATTAAAACCTAACACATAGTATTTGTGTCTTGAGTCTTTGTACCACGGTATGTGCCAATCCAGCGGTATACAGACAATACATCTGGGTTCAGGAAGAAAATGCTAGAGCTCTGTTCAAACATATGTGAATATATTCATAGATATGTATATTTTTCTAAAAATAAATACACATGCATTAGGGGTGCACAATCATAATTTTGTTACTGCTTGGGTTCATGCTCAAACCATTTTGAGACCTCTGGAATATGAGGAATTGTGCTTCATGTGATTTTAAATGGCAATAAAACATGTAAGAGGAAAGACCTGAAGGAATAAAACTGGACTGCATCAAGCATGTCCCTGGTACGACTTTAATTTATGAGTCTGAAATAAATTATATTTTGAAACAAAGGAGCTAGAGATCTATCCTTTGATATCTGTAATACAAAAAAATATGAGGTCCAACCACTGAAAACAAAGCTAATAGCCCCAAATCTCTTTCCTCAGGGAGTAAAATTACCCTTGCCTTTTAGAAAATGAAGCCTATAACATAAAATATCAAAACCAGTTAACTTCCAACAGGATTACAAATGGTTTGAATCACTTAATGGTAGAATTTAACTAGTTAGTCATTGGAATGGTCTATTTCCCAACTTTTGGCTTACTAGATGTGGGGTAGCATTAATTTCACTATAGCTTTTGAGAGAACGAGAGTAATTTCCGTAGCCATGTGACATATATTCAACCTGATGAAAATAGAGAACTTAAGTAGTCTTTGATAAGGTGGACATCTTGATATATAGTTTCCATTTCACAGATATTGCACAATAAGGTCTCTCGTGAGTTTTACGTAGGTGGCCCTAATTCCTCTGAAAATTTCTTATCCGGCTGATGCTCCTTTTCCCTTCAGGAGTATATGGGAAAGTCCAGCTTCATGGTGCTTGTTCTAAGAAATCCTGGACCCGTCTTGCAGCTGACATCGCCTCAGGCAATGAGAGGTAAGAAATGAGAGTAAGTTAGGGTTGTATTTGCTTGTTTAGTTTGCTGATGTTTCCTGTTTTGTTACAGGATGAAATTAAATTTTAGATTAAGACTCAAAACTCAAGGAAGAATAAATGATAAAATAAGGGACTAAGGGCGCCTGGGTGGCACAGCGGTTAAGTGTCTGCCTTCGGCTCAGGGCGTGATCCCAGCGTTCTGGGATCGAGCCCCACGTCAGGCTCCTCCGCTATGAGCCTGCTTCTTCCTCTCCCACTCCCCCTGCTTGTGTTCCCTCTCTCGCTGGCTGTTTCTCTCTCTGTCAAATAAATAAATAAAATCTTTAAAAAAAAATAAGGGACTAAAAGGGATTTTAAAAAGCCTTTGTAACAGAGTAGAAGAAGAAGAACAAATCAAAGGCAGAGGAGTCCATTGTTTATTTAGGGAGTAAAGTTTAGATAATACATGTTTACTGCTATCAATAAATCTTTAAAAATATGAATTCTAGGAGATAATAGATGAAATGTAAAGTGACATCATAATAGTCTGAGCTGAGAGGATAGCTGGTGAAGAGATAGAAATAAAATAGGAGTGAGATGAAGCATATGAAGAATCTTATGGAATTTAAAATGTAGTAACAGAATTTCATAATGCATTGGAGGTGGTAAAGAATGAAATTGCCACTGCCTCAAAGTGAATAGGCACCATGAAGAGCAAACTGATGGAATCTACCTGAACGCGGAACACAAGATCAGGAGATAAAAATCATAAAAGAGAAAGTATTAGAAATAGAGAAAAGAAAATGCCAAGTACATATAGGTAATTGCTCTTTTTTAATAAGAGCCCAGAGTAATTACAACAGAAAGAATAATGAAAACTCCACCTAAAATACACTAGTGAACCTGAGAGCACTTACATTTAATATGAAGACGTCGATGCCAACAATAATGATTGCTACATATCCGCATGCTACAAGAAAAAGCAGTGAACAAAATAAAAGAAAAACATAAAGGAACATAAAGCTTCTTAACCTTAGAATTCTCTACACCATTAAATATAGGAAAATAGTGGTGTAAAATATATACATGTTTAGGGAAAAATATATACATGTTTAGGGATTTCAATCAAAGAACTGGATACCCTGTTAAAATTGCTATTTACATGTGAAAGCAAAAAAGCATATATATATCTTTGCTTTATAAGAACTGAAAAAAATGCAAAAAGATATTCTGATAAAGCGCTTAAACTGACTTAAAATTCATGAATAAAATTCAGGAATACTGTAAAGGTATAGTGTCTATTTTAAAGGTAAGCACTAGAATAAGTTAAATATAATACCGTATACTGTAAATATGGCTGTTAAAAGAAGACAAAGTCTAATATTCCTGTAAAAGAAACTACATAAAATTTGAGAAGTTAATGTACTAATGTACAAGGTTGTGTGTATGTATAATATATAGTGTATATATATATATATATATATATATATATATATGGTATATATAGTATATATAATAGTATAATAGTATATATAAAGAGATGTATTTCAAGGAATTGACTTATATTCTTAGGAGGGATAGTAAGTTCAAAATTTGGAGGGCAGGTTGGTAGGCTGCAAAGTCTTGAACCTTGTCTTGAGGCAGAATTTCTTCTTCAGGGAAACTTTTGCTTGTAAGGCCTTCCAACTGATTGCTAAGGCCCACCCACATTATTGAGGGTAATCTTTACTTAAGGTTAATTCATTGTAGATGTTAACGACATTTACAGAACACCTTTGAAGAAACACCTACATTAGCATTTGATAGAATAACTGGGCACTACAACCTAGCCTAGCTGACACATAGACTATCCATGACAGGTCATAATTCTCGGATAAAACTCTGGGTTTACAACCTGGGCCTGTGGCCATAGGAAACTGATGATGGGACATTAGTGCCATATGAAGTAAAGATGAGTCAGTTTGTTCTAGCAGAATTTAAAATAGGGGGGGCACCTGGGTGGTTCAGTCGTTAAGCATCTGCCTTCGGCTCAGGGTGTGATCCCAGGGTCCTGGGATCGAGCCCTGCATCGGGCTCCCTGCTCTGCTGGGAGCCTGCTTCTTCCTCTCCCACTCCCCCTGCTTGTGTTCCCTCTCTAGCTGGCTGTCTCTCTCTCTCTCTCTCTCTGTCAAATAAATAAATAAATAAAATCTTTAAAAAAAATTTTTTTAAATCGGGTATATACCTTCCAAACCACCAGAGAGGAAAGAGAATGAAAGAAGCCATAAAATAAATAGTAAAATACAGAAGGAGAAGAAAATTAAATAGTAAGAGAATTAAAGCAACAAAAAGGTATAAAGAGCCAACAGAAGTAAGAAAGTAAGAATAAATCTTCCAGTTATAAAAAGAAAATATGCAACTAATGAATCGTTGAACACTACATGGCTAATTGAACATAACAAAAAAATAAAAATTTTAAAAAAGATACCTTTCTTGAAAAAATTAAATAAAGAAAATATGATTGTTAAAAATGACCCCACATAGGAAAAAATTGGATAATAAATCAACATGTAATCACAACTTTTTTTACTAGAGGAAAATAAAACCAATATAGAAAAAAATTAAATATTAGATAAAATGAATTATTGAAATAAAAACAAAACAAAAACAAAAGACTCAAAATTATAAGAAATGAAAAAATTAAGTGTATAAAATAATACATTATATATTAATAAAGAATTCAATCTCCAGGGAGACCACAAGAGTCAGGAAAGTTTTATACCAGGTAACATAATATAGAAATATATAAAGGAGATCTCAAAAAAAAATGAGGAAATTGACAGAAACAAAAATGATAATGAAAGACATTTACTTACCTCATTCAGTTTTTTTTGTTTTGTTTTGTTTTTTGATAGAGAAAGAAAAAGCCACATGGTGAGGGAAGGGGGAAAGGGAGAGGGAGAGAGAGAATCCTAAGCATGGGGCTCGATCCCAAGACCCTGAGATCATGACCTGATCCAAAATCAAGGGTTCGATGCTCAACTGACTGAGCCACCCAGGTGCCCCCCTTTCAGTTTCTAACGTTTAAACTAGGTTAAAAATGATAAAGAAAACATGAAGAAATCTGAATAATGTAATAAAGGCAATTTAATTTATATATACAAGGAATATAAATATAATTTACCCCAAAATATAAATATAACTAAAACCTTAACAAATTTTAGTAAACAGAAATGATATAGACTATGATCACAATAAAATAAATGTAAAGATAGGAACATCTTAACCAATACTCTTAACCTCTTGCAAGACAAAAGAGCAGAAAAGAAAAAATAAACCTTCTCCTAAATAACTTTTGTATCAGCGAGGAGATGAAAACTCCAGCAGGAGAATGCTAGCAAAATAGCAGTGATAGTATTGCATGAGTCGTGACCAACATGTCATCACATTAAATGCTTTAATTGCTGAATAATAAAATACAAAAATAAACAAACTAAGCTGTCAATGTGAGAAACCAGAAACAAAATAACCAATAAATCTAATGAAATTGATTTGTGTAAAGTAAAGGCAGAAATAGGTGAATTAGAAAGTAGCAAATTTGTAGACTTGAAATTTTTAAAGTGATAATGGTTTAATCTTTTTTTTTTTTTTTTTTAAAGATTTTATTTATTTATTCATTCGACAGAGATTGAGACAGCCAGTGAGAGAGGGAACACAAGCAGGGGGAATGGGAGAGGAAGAAGCAGGCTCACAGCGGAAGAGCCTGATGTGGGGCTCGATCCCACAACGCTAGGATCACGCCCTGAGCCGAAGGCAGACGCTTAACCACTGTGCCACCCAGGCGCCCCTAATCTTTAATAACATTAATTATACAAAGGAAACAATATGTAAACTCAGAAATGAGAATTCGAATGTAACAGATACCAAAGAGATTAGAATTATAATAAAATGTATGCGTCTATAGAGTACCATTCTGAAATTTAAAAAAATAAATTATATGTAGGAATATAAATTATCATAATTGGTTAGAGAAGAATATAACTGAAACCACAAATAATAGTAAAAGACATGCAGTTATCAAAGATTTGTTCCCAAGAATACATTTGGCTCAAATAAACTGATGGCATATTATTTCAATCATTCAAATATTAGACACTTTTTATGTTGTATAATCCGTTCCATAGCATAAGAAAATATGTGAAACTTTTCAATTAATTTTAGGAAGGAAGCATAAAATACTTTTAATTTATTTATTATTTTTATTTTCATGAAATAATTTTTAAAACAGCTGCTAAAGGTAATTCAAAAAAAGAAAATTGGAGCAACACCTAAGTGTAAATGAAATACAAAAAAAAAAAATCCTAAATAAAACAACAACAAATGAAATCCAGTAACTTATTAAGAAAAAAAATTACGGTTGAGTGATTTATCCAAGTAAAGAAGGATGGTTTAAAATAATTCCTTAATATAATTTATCGAAGCAATCTATATAAAGACTAAGAACGTGATCAATTTGATACAAAACAGAAACACATTTAATAAAATTCAGCTTGCATTTTTGGAATAAACAGTAAATTAAGACTACAAAGATATTCCTTTATTTTATTTTCTTAAGGATATTTTTTAAAATCAATGTTTCTTAATAGAGTGGTTTGGCCATGAGTTGAGAATCACTACTTTAAATAGTAATACAAATTAAATCATTAAAAATCCCTCTCAAACAGGCAATTTTCTATTTTATGGAAAAACTGACATTAAAAATTACTGTGTATTAAAATAATCATTAAATATTATTATTAAAGGTTTAGCCAATGTATCGAGTCAAGAAAAAAGGCATCAGTTTTTACTATTAAAAGGAATCCAAACTGTCAGTTTTTTGTAGATTATATGTATTTTGTCTTAGGACACTAGAGAATTGTCTGAAAAACCATCATTGCAGTCATTCAGTAAATGCACAAATTAATAGCTTTTGAATATTTTAATGTAAAATCCTATTTGAATTTCAATTTAAAATATCTAGAATAAACTTAAAATTACAGGAGGAATAGAAACAAAACTATAAAACACTAGTAAGAGGCATAAAAGGAGATTAGAATAAATGGTGATGCATAACATCAATGGAAAGGCTCTATATTTTAAAGATGTTAAATCTGGGGCACCTGGGTAGCGCAGTTGTTAAGCGTCTGCCTTCGGCTCAGGGCTTGATCCAGGCGTTCCGGGATCGAGTCCCTGCCCGGGCACCTCCGCTGGGAGCCTGCTTCTTCCCCTCCCACTCCCCTGCTGTGTTCTCTCTCTTGCTGTCTGTCTATCACATAAATAAATAAAATCTTAAAAAAAAATAAAGATGTTAAATCTAATGCAACATTAATAACAAGTCAAATATATGCATTTGAAATCTGATTCACTAAGTCTAAGTCTTTTGGAACAATAAACACTTGAAGATAGCCAACATTACCAGTTACTTTTTGAAAAATATATACTTTGGGGCACCTGGGTGCTGCAGTCAGTTGAGTGCCTGACTCTTGGTTTTGGCTCAGGTCATGGTCCCAGGGTCCTGGGATCAAGCCCCATGTTGGCTTGGAGCTCAGTGAAGAGTCTGCTTTGAGATTCTCTCTCCCTCTTCCTCTGCCCCTCCCTCTCTCTCTCTCTCTCTCAAACAAATAAATAAATAAATAAATCTTTTAAAAAATGTGTATATATATATACCTTCAGTGTGAATAATTACTTATAGCTGTTGGCACCAACACTGAAGAGAATGTGTAGTAATAGACTCAGGTATGTCTTATTACTTAGAATTTAAATAAATTAGCATTTCAAATTAGTTGCAGACTGTGCTGGAGTAATTGGTAAACACTTCAGAAAACTATAAAATTAAATTCTCAAATTATACTTCACTCTAAAAAAAATTATAGGTAGATTAAAAAATAAATGTAAAAAAATAAAACTAAATTATTTGAGGAATATTTAAGTAAATATTATGCAATATTAAATTGGGGATGACCTCTCTATCATAAGAAATGCAATAACTATAACAGCAAGAAGTCATAGATTTGACAACATAAAAAAATCAGTATTTAAGAAAATTAATATTTTTGCATACCAATTACAAACTGCAAAGGCAGATGATAAAATGGAAAATATTTGTAATTTATGATAGTACACATGGAGGGCTTATATTTTTTATATGTAAAGAATGCTTAGGAATAAAAAGGAAATGAGATGAATATACTAGAAGAACAAACATTAAAGAGTTTGAATACATGAGCCACAAAATAAGACATACATCTGACTAATAAACATATGGAAAAATGTTCTTCCCTACTAGAGTTGAAATAAATGTTAATTAAAACAAAATTGAGGGGCGCCTGGGTGGCACAGCGGTTAAGCATCTGCCTTTGGCTCAGGGCGTGATCCCGGCGTTGTGGGATTGAGCCCCACATCAGGCTCCTCCGCTATGAGCCTGCTTCTTCCTCTCCCACTCCCCCTGCTTGTGTTCCTTCTCTCGCTGGCTGTCTCTATCCTGTCAAATAAATAAATAAAATCTTAAAAAAAAAATTGAGCACTATTTTAAAATATTTAATTACCAAAGGGGAAGATGATTGAATTCCATGTTGACAAAGGGGAAGAGATGTGGGCATTCAGGCTAATATTATATATTAGCCTAGTTTTGTAAATAAACTAAAATAACATTTATGTATACATATATGTGGATAGAGAAATGTCTGGAAGGACATACAGAACAGCAGGGATCCTTGTGGGTGAGATGGTAGCTGGCTACTGCTTTGATGTGCTTTTCTCTGTGTACAGAATTTCTTCATAGAGTAGTTATTACCTTTGAACATTGTTACTGTTTTATTCAACAGAATTTTTGTGAATTCTTACCCTATGTAAAACATTGAATTATGGCCTGGAAATACAATAACAAGTAAAAAATGACATGGTCTCTGTATCCAGACATTAATGAAATAAATATAAAGTAAATGTAAAATTACATATGGGATAAATGCTATGAAGGAGGGATTTATAGGATTCTGAAAACATGAATACGGGAACTTGAGGCAGTAATGGAGGTTAGAGATGGCTTCCCTGCAGAGTGATTTCAGAGGTGAGAACTAAACAATGAGTGGGCCTTAATTAAGCAGAGTGGGGTGGGGGTGTGTGGAAAGAGCACTCCAACAAGAGCAAACAGCATTCAATCATTCAACAAATATCTGATGGGTACTTACTATGTACCAGGAATGGCTATAAGCCCTGGAGATGTAGAGGCAAATTTGAAGAGATCACTGTCCTCTGGGAGTTTATATCTTCATGGAGAGAGAGACAATAAAGAAGCAAATACAGAAATATAAACAACATAGTTGCACATTATAAAATGCACTAGCAGGGAAATAAACAGGATGGTACGATCAAAAATAGTTGGGGAGTGTACAGGGTATCCTTTTAGATTGAATGGAAGGGGGAGACCTCTCTGGGGAAGGAAAACTTGAGCTGAGATCTGAATGGTAGCAGGCATCGTGCTGTCTGATGAGAATGGGCTAGAGTGCTCAGTGAAGGAGGGACATCTGGTCCACCATTGTCTCTCAGGTGGCCTTTGGGTAGTGGGAGACAGAGAGAAGGTCACTCTAGCTGGACCAGAGTGAGCAGAGAGGAGAGAGTGAAATGATATGGTAAATGCCAAGTCACATGGTACCTTGTTTAGGTGTGAGAGGTCAGAGGGAAAATCACTGAGGGGTTAACAGAGGGCAATGGATAGACTCTGACTTATGTTTTGAAAACCACTCTGGCTGCTATATGATGAGTGGTAGAGAAAAAAGCAGAAGCTGGGCTATGCATTAGGAGGCCAGTGGAGGCCAAATATCATGGTGGCTAAGACTATAGAGGAGGCAACAGGGAGGGAGAGAAGAGATGGCGCTGTCTGGACATGCCAATGGACTGAATGTTGAGGTGAAGGAAGTGCCTCAGATTTTTTGACTGAGCAACCTGGTGGATGGTGGAAACATGCACTGAGATGGGAAGGCTGGAAGAGGAACAAATTTGTCAGGGTGGAAGATGGGACATGCTAAGTTGGAGATACCAAGTAGAGATGTCAAGAAGACAACTAAGATATGTGGTTTAGGACTCAGGTAGAAAATGATGGGGAGTCATCCAGGAAGTAGATGATGTCACTGATCAAGAAGCCAGGAAGAAGAGAAAATTGGAGCCTAGAAATGAGACTGGGGCCACTCTAATTCTTTAGAAGCTGATAGAGTCAGCACAGATGACTGAGAAGCAGAGGCCCAAGAGGTGATTCTGTGATGGGAGGAAGAATGGGGAATATGAGGGACTTGGAAAAAGGCCAGGTTGGCTGATCTGGAGAGCAGGGACCAAGCAGGTTCCCAGGAGTAGTTAGGGGTCAGGGTATATTCACTGGCAATATCAAGAATTTTAGTTTTTACCCTCCAGGAGCATTGTGTAACTATTTTAAGTTCCTAAGAGGATAGTTTGGGTGGGAGGTAGAGCTTGCAATCATATTCCTATACCTAAAAAAAAAAAAGAAAAGAAAAGAAATCATTCTAGGGACAGTGCAGACAACAGGAGGAGTCAAAAACAGATCTAGGGACACCACTTAGGAGGTCCAAGCAAGAGATAGCATAACCTGTAGTCAGGAGCTGAAGTGCCGACGGAGAGAAGTGGGACAGATGTAGAGACAGGAGACATAAGTCTGTAAGATGTATTGGCTGTGAGGCCCTCTCTTGGTTTCTAGATTGAAGAGATAGAGGGCGGTGCCATTCACTAAAAGAGGACTAAGTTTCAGGGAAAAGATTATGAATTCAGATTTGATCATGTTGACTTTGAAGTGCTTGATACCCATAAGGAAATGTGAGTAGGCAGTTCAAGCAGGGATAATTACGAAACTTTAGTTATAAATTTAGTGAGTTGGAATTTGGCAAGAGCCATATTGAATGGATTTGTCTTTCAAGAATGTGTTAAAAACCTCATTCAGAGTCAGAGCTATAGGCTCTTTTGAAAGAAATTCAATTTTATGAATGAAAACTATCTAGTGTTACTAGCTGCCATTTAATGAGTTCTTACATGTGGGTTTACTCTGTCAGGCATCTACCAAGCATTTTACATACATTATCTCATTTAAATCTCTCAGTACTATGTTAGGTATCATGATCTGCATTTACAGATACAAAAACTGAGGATAGAAAGTTGAGTAAAATTTCCAGGTTTATAAAGCTTAGAGTTCCTGGGGCTGACTTTTTTTTTTCTTTTTTAAAATCGTGGTTTGTCTGATTCCATTGCTTGTGTTCTAGTGTTCTATATAATAAAAATATTAAAAACAAAATTTGTTAGTATAAGCCCTGATGAGGAGTTTTTAATGAGTTTATATGAATGTTACATAATTACCATAGCGCATCCATTTTATAGAGAGCCTTCCTTTTTATAACCTTTTAAAAAATGTAAAATAATTAAAGCCTCACAAAAAGTTGCAAAAATAGTAGAGTTCTCATGTACCCTTCACTCAACATTCCCTGATGATGTATTTCATAACCTAGACATGGTAAAATCTAGCCAATTGATACTAGTCTACTATTAACTGAAGTACAGACCTTATTCAAACCATTTCTTTAAACATTGATCTGTGGTCTTCTTTATGCTAAAAGTCAGTTTAATAAGTCTTTCTAATGCATTGTTACGGGGACAGATATGACCTCCTTATGGATTTTCACCAACTGAATTATATATCTGAATTTATTTGTGTATAATTGATTTATTTTATGAAGAACATTGAAGTGAAATCTTCAGAGGAAAAATTTCTTGTTAACTTTATAAACCGAGACTCATTTCTCATACCACCGATAAAAGTAGGCTTAGCAAGATATTTGAAACCATATTATATTCTTTTGTTCTATGTTATAATATAAATTTATCTCTTAAGTTACTCTTCACTGTCACTTGTTTCAGTTGACTTTGGGGGAGACTGATGAACAACGTGTTGGATTTTTTGGACTTCAGATAAGACAAGAGAAATTATACTTAAATTTATACTTAGATTTAAAGAAATTGGCTTTTTACCCATTTTCAGTATTAAGTAGAGGTCTTGCTGTGAGTCACGTAAGGGTGATGGTGTGTTCTTTAAAATTGAATGGTTACTTAATCAATCCTATGTAAAGGTTTTAGATTTTATCCTGGTCATTGCAAAATTTTAAACAGGGCAGGGACAGGGTCCAATTCATGTTGTAATCTGGTTCATGCTGTGTAGAGAGTTGACTGTTGGGGACAAGAGTGGAAGCAGAGAGACTGTTAGGACAGAGCACTAACATTACAGTCTTTCAAGTGACACATGCTGGTGGCTCAGATTAGGGTTGTAGTTAAGGAAGAGGACAGAATGGTGAAGTACATGTTGGAGACAGAGGAAATATGAGTTGCTGATAGATTGGGTAGAAGAAAGAGAAGAATCAGAGATTACCGTAAACCTTTTGACCTGAGCAACTGCGTGAGGAGTGCTCTGGTTTACTGAGAAGAGGAAACAGGGGGAAGAGTAGGTTTATGGGGAACCTTCCTCAAAAGGTCTCAAATTTTTTCTTATTCCTTTTCTCATTTACTTTTTAGAGAAAGACAGTGTAGAGAGCCTTATCTAGTCCCTTTGTCCTGTTGTTTTCTATGTTTCTTCTGTGATGTACTAACTTTCTCTGTTATTTATAAGGAAATAGCTCTGAACTAAACAACAAATCACTTGTCGCCTCAGCCTTGCCCCAGGACTCCAGCCTTCCGCGCTGACGTCATCTGTCCTGCCATCTCCTGTATCAACTTAGTGATGGTGTTCTTTGACTGTACTTTGGATACTTCTCGTTCTCCTTTCTTATACATTCCCACTTCACACATGAGTGTCCAGAACAATTATTTTTGCGAGGCTCCCTAAATACTTGATACGTAAAATAAGGAGGTGCACCGTACTCTTGAATCTCCTCTTGCCTTGACACTCCCTGCTTATCCTGAGAATCTGCCACATCTTCCACGAGACATTTAATCTCCCCTCCAGCACACACTGATTTTCTCACCATCTGAATTATAGAATGTGGTTTTCTGATTTATGATTTTAACAAAAATGTGCTTCCTGGTGACTGATCCTAAGCTACTTAAGCTGTCTGTGTCCTGTTCCTCCAAGTAGCTTCTACAGGAGCAGGAAAATATTGTTTTTTATCGATTGTGTCTATTACTTAGCACCTGGTACACAGCTGAACACAAAGAAGACTTCTAATAAATGCCTGCTGCCTTGAATGGATGTGTCTTTTCTGGAAATCAGAACGTAGTGAGCCTCTTGATTCAGTGGTATATCATCTAATAAATGAGAATCTTATGTTTACTTTTAAGAACCACTATAATTTATTTTGCTTATTACTCAAACTTCATTATTCTACTATAACAATTTTCTTCAAGTAAAATTAGAATATAGAGATGGTGGCCTTATTCATTTATTGGCAGGAGTTCAAGGTTAAGTACGTAGCCGCCAGAAGAAGATGATTCTGTCTGTCCAGTGAACTAGTGGGTTCTAGTATCAGATTGGCTCTTGTCTTCATGCCGGGAAAAGGCACATGAGGTAGGAACATAGGATGGAAATAGTATGCTACAGTGAAAACAAGCTCGAACTTTGAGGGAGGCAGACTGTAGTAATTCTAACTGCGTAATTTTGAGCAAACTATTCTTTCTGACCCTCAAGTTCTTATTCCGTGATATAAGAATAAAATGCCCAGGGGCGCCTGGGTGGCACAGCGGTTAAGCGTCTGCCTTCGGCTCAGGGCGTGATCCCGGCGTTCTGGGATCGAGCCCCACATCAGGCTCCTCCGCTATGAGCCTGCTTCTTCCTCTCCCACTCCCCCTGCTTGTGTTCCCTCTCTCGCTGGCTGTCTCTCTGTCGAATAAATAAATAAAATCTTTAAAAAAAAAAAAAAGAATAAAATGCCCAGCTGATAGAGTAGTTAGAAGGATTAAGTGAATTAATGTATGTAAAGGGCTTAGCCCCGTTTCCGGCACAAAGTGACCTTCAAGACATGGTAGTTATTGTGGTTATAGTAGAAATAAGTGAAAGTAGCCTTTCTCAATCCATTTGGAAGATTGTGGCAGGCCCTCCCCCAACCTCTCTTATTTCTCTATGTCGACCTCATTTGCATCTACAGAAAAAAAGTTTTCTACGTTCTGTGGGGTACAAGTGAACCCCAGACCTGTCAGGCTTTTCCTAGCTTTACCACCAGAGAGTAAATTTTTCTCTCTCCTTAGTTTCAATTCAAAAGGCCAGGCAACTGTCGTCGAGAGCATTGTATTGCATCAGTACAGTTTGCCGAGAGTAGAACTTAAACGTTCCCACGCACAAAAAGTAAATGTGTGAGGTGCTCAATGTGTCAATTCACTCAGTGAGGTCAGTCTTTTCATGGCGTCTACATATATCAAATCCACACATTGTGCACTTTGAATATCTTACACTTTATTTGTCAATTATACGTCGATAAAGCTGATACAATGAAGTCCAAGGGAAGGATTTTCACAGACAAAGGCAGGTTGGATCCCTCGCCCACCCTTTCACATAGGGTTTGTGGAACTATAATCAGCAGTGCTCACTAGGACACAGAATTAGGATGGTAGTTAAGGAGAGCAGTTCTCAGAAAAGGTGTGGAGAGGGGCGCCTGGGTGGCTCAGTCAGCTGAGCATCTGACTTCAGCTCAGGTCATGCTCCTGGGGTCCTGGGATGGAGCCCTGCTTTGGGCTCCGGGCTCAGCAGAGAGTCTGCTTCTCCCCCTGCTTGTGTGCTTTCTCTCTCAAATAAATAAAAATAAAATCATAAAAGAAAAAAGAAAAGAAAAGATGTGATGGATTTTATGGAAAGAAAGGAGAAAGGAGACCAGGTAGAGAAATAGTTGACATTTATGATAACTCCTTACTGCCATCATCAGTGTCGGCATGGCTACAGCCATTCCCTTTCTTCAGTACCTCACATTGTCCAATGCAGGCTGAGGTGTCACAGTACCTTTTGATAGCACTGAAAAAAAGATGAAAAAAAAATTTAAACTGAAGTTTAAAAACAAACCTTCAGTGTTAGTAGAATTCAGAAATCTATGGCTATCCCTATTCCTGGGAAGAAATCATCTTGGCTTCCGGACACTCTGAGCCTGTGGTCAAATGCAGCCATCATCATTAAGAGCTCCCCAACGTTTAGTTAACAAATCCATTTAAGTGGTAGGTGTTTATATATGGATGCCTTATGCATGGTTGTAAAAACTTTTTAAATCAAATTGGAAAGCATACATTTTTTTCCTTTATCGTAATTAGGTTCTTTTGACCAAACGTACTGTGTTGTCTCAAAACTAGATAAAATGTTAGTGCCAAAGTAAAGAAAACTGTGATGACATCTTGTTTATATATTTTTAAAGGTTTTCTTTTGGAGACTTCGCAGCAATTATTCATAGTTTCCTCTCTCTTTTCATATGTTTTTCATTTAGGTCCAGTTATGTTGCAAACAGCTCTTTTAATTTTTTTGTTTATTTATTGTTTTAGGTGTGTTTTGCTCAGAACAAAAAGGTCTATCCTCTCCCCTGTAGCTATAGGACCCTTATTAGTACTAAGCAGACAGCTGGGCTTCAAGCAGTCCCGAAGGTAGGATTTCTTGAAATGGTTGAAGGGTAACCAAATAATAGAAGATGGTCAGTGGAAAGTATGGATGTTGGAATTGAAGAAAAACTGATACTTGACCTACAGAACCATCTAAGTTCTTGATAACAGGGACCATGATTTTCTTTGAAGTTACTATTACAGCTGTGTGGACACAGAAGTGGAAGGGGCCACACTCCTTTGCCATATGTATACGGTCCTCATGACATATGGATTCCCAAGGTTTCAGGAGTATAGAGGAGAGATTAATTTTCATGAACCTGTAAGGTTTCAGAAGCCTTAATGGAAAAGGTCAGCTTAAGTTCATTTATATTTTTAATATAAAACTGAGGCTAATGATTTCAATAGTTCTTTTTTCTTTCTGTCAAAAACATTGCTATGTGCTATAGGGTTCATATAGCTATGTAGCCATATTTTTATTGCATATTACCTAACGGTATCAAAGTTGAATAGCCACAGAAAGCAAGAAAACAAGATCAATTGCAAGGCAGTAGTATCTATGATGTCAAAATGGGGTGGAACAGAGGTGGGGTTGGGTGTTCAGTGGGGAAGAGACGCCCGTGGGAAGACTTTTTGAGGGCCAAGGAACTTCAGTCAGCTTTTAAGAATGAGTGGACTGAAGGGCAGAGTAAGGACAATGATTTTTAAGTGATGGGTGAGAAGCACAAAGCTATTTCTTGGGAGAGTGAGCAGATTCATCTGGCTGGAGCAGAACCCTTGTTTAAGGAAGTTAAGGAAGTTTACATTAGGGTTCACTCTTTGAGTTGTCCATTCCGTGGGGTTTGACAAATGTAGGATGACATGCATCCATCCTTGTCATAGCATACACCGCCTTGTTTGCAGTCCCTAAAAATTACAAGTGGGTGGCTGCACCGTTGTTGGAATTGTATGACAATGCACCAGGAGATGGACCCATCATTTCTAGTGTCCCTCAGCTTCTGAACAGGTTCGATTTTATATACAACGGAATTCCTGTACAGCGAAATAAAAGAAGATGTCTCTGTGAACACACGGTGTAGACATAATGTAGAATAAACATGGTCCAAAGGAATTTTTTGGTTTTTATCTCTTTCTCAATCCCTAAATTGCTACCTACTTTCTGTTGTTTGAATAGTGCGTTAACGTGAAGAACTAGATAGTGGTGTAAACAAATGTGATAATGTTTCATTTACTTTGGGGTCTACCCATTCTTTTTTGTACAACAATAAAGAACATGGACTTCTTTTTATTTTTTATTTTTATTTTTTTTAAAGATTTTACTTATTTATTCAACAGAGATAGAGACAGCCAGCGAGAGAGGGAACACAAGCAGGGGGAGTGGAAGAGGAAGAAGCAGGCTCATAGCAGAGGAGCCTGATGTGGGGCTCGATCCCACAAAGCCGGGATCACGCCCTGAGCCGAAGGCAGACGCTTAACCGCTGTGCCACCCAGGCGCCCCATGGACTTCTTTTTAAAACAAAACAAAGCAAAAGTCTGGGACAGGCCAGTAGGGTGGGCTCTATCTCCTACCAACATTGCACATGCCTACTCCCAGCATAGACAAAAATCTGTTCACAAGTACAAGCAACAGCTGTAGCCAGGGCCATCAGGGTGGAAGATGCAGCCCATCCCATCAGGACCAGCTGGGAGTGGTTGTCTACGCAGATTCTGGCCCCATCAAGGTGGGTCTTGCAGGAGGGAAGAAGGGGCAGGCCTCCTCAGACAGAGACGGAAGGGCCTGGCACCCACCCAACACAGGGCCAGGGGCTCTCTTTAGGCCTGGCTGGACTCTCTGGAAGGCCCTAGGAGCAGGTGTGGCCCTCATCATGCCTCATGGCAGCGCGGTACTGTGGCCTGCGTAGAGACCGCACTGTGGCTGATGGTCTGGGGGTCGGCAGAGATCTCAAAGTCACTGCCCTAAAAATCCCCTGTGTCCACAAGAAATGAATTTCAACTCATTTCATAAGAAACTTTTCAGAACATTATAGTGCCTATCGTCTGAAGAACTTTATTCAGCAGTATGGATAATAATAAAAAGATTATCCAGATAATACTGACTATGAAGGAAAGGATCAGTTTCATTTGTGCTGCTAATTGACTTTGGTGTGACTTTTTATCCACAGCCTTATTTTCTTTTTAAAAAAGTATTTTTTTCTTACTATGGTGTATTACCTGTTAAGTTGGAAAATTTAGATTTAAGTGAAAATCACTAATAAACTCACCATCCGTAGGTGGACTAACATTTTACTGTGCATCTTTCCTGTCTTCTGTTTTCTCCGCATATATTGTTTTTATTTAAAAAACAAATTGGTCATATTGTTTTATATCCTGATTTTTTCAATCCACACATTGTGAACAAAATGTCTTATAATTCATACTCTGCTACGATGCCCTTTTTATTTTATTTATTTATTTATTTATTTATTTTTTAAAGATTTTATTTATTTATTTGATAGAGAGAGACAGCCAGTGAGAGAGGGAACACAAGCAGGGAGAGTGGGAGAGGAAGAAGCAGGCTCCTAGTGGAGGAGCCTGATGTGGGGCTCGATCCCGGACACCGGGATCACGCCCTGAGCCCGAGGCAGACGCTTAACGACTGTGCCACCCAGGCGCCCCTCCAATGCCCTTTTTAAATGACTGCATAGTATTCTGTTGTATGTTTCACAGACTTTTCATAATTTTGTGCATTATCTTGATATCATTCTGAGCTGTGGGGGTATTTTTTTAAGATTTTATTTATTTATTTGAGAGAGAGAGCATGAGCGGAGGGGAGGGACAGAGGGAGTGGGAGAAGCAGACTCCTTGCTGAAAGCAGAGCCCAATGCAGGGCTGGATCCCAGGACCCCGAGATCACAACCTGAGCCAAAGTCAGACACCTAACTGACTGAGCTACTCAGGCACCCTGATATTGCTTTTTATTACCATTTAGCTGGGGAAGGACTATGAGTCAGACAGGTGAAGCAATGTTATTTAGTGGAAAGAACCTGGACTTAATCAGCAGTCTTCCTTTGTCCTAACTCAACCTCTGGCTCCATTCAATGATCTAGTATTGAGCTTTGTTATTTCATCATTTGGAGTTTAGTTACTTTGCCTTTAAAAGCTAGCAATTGCTTTAATATTCTGTAACTAGGATGTCACTACAAACCAGGAACAAAGGTAGGACTAAATTCTTTCATTAAAATTACAGCAATTGACGTTAGTCTTTTTTTCTGTGACTCTCCCTCTCTGTCTAAGCTCAGGTGTACAGACTTGAATTAGTTATAATCTTTGGTTCATAGCAGACTCATACCATTGGTCCACAAACGATTTCCTGTAATTTATTTAAGGTTTTTTTTTTGGTGTTAATATTATATAGAAACATGTGTGTATTTCCCCTCCCTTGCAGTAAACTCTTTAAGGACGTCTACTAGTCAAAATCTAAGTTGTTATTTTTAAAAATGTAAATGACATATGTTCTATTTACCATTACGCCTCTAGCACCTACTATGCTGTCTGGTGCATACCACTTGTTAATCAATAAATGTTTCATGATTGAATAGCCTTCACATGGACTTGTTGCCTGGGTGAATATTTATGGGTAGAGGAGAATCTCTTGTCAAAGCTTGCTAAAATGTGGACATTAGCAAAAGAGGCAGGTTATTAAAATAAACTTATGCCATTGAAGTTGGTAATGACTATGAATGAAGAATACAGCAGACATAGTCCCTAGGAAAAGCTAGGCAGCAGTGAAAGGCTGAACAGAAGTTTTATTAAATGTGAGTTTAAAAAATGAAAATGAACAAAACCATTGTTGTTTCATATTATGGTGGAAGCGTAGTGTTTAGAACATAGCACACTCCAGAAATGCATCCTGTTAGTCCCTTCAGTAACACGGAATGTCAGAGGGAAGCTTTCGATATTGGCACTTTTTAGATGAAGATGTGAAACTTAGAAAAGTGACTTCTTCCGGTCACGTAGCTGCTAAGTGGTGTCTCTAGGATCCACATTTTCTCTGTCTGACCGTGAAGGTAGGAGCCTCAATATGTGACAATAAATTGTCCAAAAATGCCATAACAGTTCTTCAGAAAATTTAAGAAAAGATTTCTTCTGAAACACCCTTATTATTCAAGCTGTTTCCCAATCAGGGAGGAAGAGTCCTGTTCTAAGAAACCATGTGTAGTTGGCATGTAATAAACCCCGGAACTTTTACTCTTTCCTGTTAGTTTGTCTTGTACTTCATGGCTACAGAATCACTTTGCAGTCCTTGTAATGTACACACGTAAGCCAGACCGTTGACCCCATGAGCATTAAATTCTTCACAGAAATGTTTTTTCTCTGTCTTGACTTGTTATTTCTAAGTCAATCTCCCTGGTGGGATTCGGTGCTTGCTGTGGATTCCCTTTTCTGTTTGGAGTTAGTAGGTGATCTGTGTTGCACGGCCAGCAGACTTGATACGATTTTTGTGCTCTTACAGAATTATAGTAGAGGACACGGTGGATTGGCGACCCCATGACAAAATCGTTCTTAGCTCCTCTTCTTATGAGCCTCATGAAGCAGAGGTCCTCACTGTGAAAGAAGTCCAGGCTCACCATGTTAAGATCCATGAACGGCTCAAACACCGGCACATTGGTAAAGCTTTGGTTTGTTGGGTAAGGGAAGTGAATGAGCCAGGAAGAATGTGTTAGGCAACCTGCCCGGGGATCTTGTGCCAGTAGCCATTCAGAGGGAATGGATAATACCTTGCTGTTCCCTAGACTCATCCTAGAAACTTTACTTCTATTCCTTCATTAATTGTATTGCCTAACTTTTAAAGAATACTTAGATGTGAAGGAATTTTTTTTTTTGTTTTTTTTGCTTTTTACATATAATAGCAAGTCTAGAAGCAAGCAGAAAGGTCAAGCATCTTGTTCAAGGTCACTGGGCATTTTCATGGCTAAGCCAGAATAAACCTCAGGGGAGCTGAATTTCCAGTTCATTCCTTGGCACACTGAATCACACAATCACTTAGAATTTGGCAGTTATTGTAAATAATGACTTCTTTTCCCATACTCAGGAATGTGTCCTTCCTGACACTTGATATACTGACTACTACTACTATTAAAAAAAAAATAAAGAAAGATAAAAAGCCAAATACCTTTTTCACAAAAAAGTATAAATATTTTTATACACTATGCACAGTTCAAATACATTGCACATAAATTATAAATAACCATGAGTTTCCTGTTCTGTCCAATAAATATATTTAATCTAAGAACTCTTACCAATAAGTAATAAAACATGGAAATAGATTAGGGAATATCTTTTTGTCTCTGATATGGGAGAGGAACATACATGTATTTAGCAGGATTATGTAAAGCTATTTCTAAATCATAGTTCCAAGGATGATTTCTTTTTTAAAAAGTGGAAGAGAAAGGAGAAATCTCCAGCAGTCCTTGCTGGTAGGATGTAAGGTGCAGTGTAAGGTGCGCCAGCGGGGCGCTCAATTCCTACCCCTGAGGAGGCTCCTTTTGGCAGTGCTTAGCTTAAGACCCACCATGGCTGCCTTAGCTCTGTCACTGCCTCAGTCGGTCTGGGATTCTTCACTCTCATCAAAGGTCCACGGACGATGTACAACCAAACACTCAGGTCTCACGCCTATGAATTTAAGGAAGGAGGTTGGGGACCCCACTAATTGGACAGGTGTGCCCTGACTTCCTTGTCCCAGTACCCACAGTTATTAAGGAGAAATGAATTCTTGCTCGAACAGTCTCACTCTGATCCCAAAGAGAGATATGTGAACGAGCTTTTCATTTCTCAACTGACATTTGTGGAGAATGCCCGAGGAAAAGCAACCTTAATGTTGCGAGGACTTCCGAGGGGAAAGGAGTGTTTTCATTTGTCAGGTTCTCTGGGTCCCCAGCTGGCAATTTCCGAAATACATTTTTAAAGTTGTTTTTTTTTTTTTTTCTCTTGCCCGATTCCTATTGCCCCAGGAAGTGTCCATGTCATGGAGGATGGCCGATACATTCGTTTGGCTGCAGAAGTTGGACTTTTGACCCGAAACATACAAATCCAGCCTGATACATCGTGCATGGCGAGACTACTTGTGGGGTCCTTCAGAAAATCCAGCAGTGAGGAATTTTCAGGTGAATGGAATTTTAAGTTACTAAGCATTACCGATTGGAGCCTATTCATCTGGGACACTCAGAAATTCCAACTGTGAGAATTTTCATGTATAAAACAAAATGTTCAAATTAGATGGCTCCTTTGTGCTCTAAGAAGCTATGAATTTTCAGTTCTAATCTGTGCTTAATTATCAGTGTGATGTTAAAATAATATACTAGCGATCAGCACATATGCACATTTTTACCTCAAAGAAAACATCTTCAGCAGATGTGAAATTTCCTCTGCTTTGAAATTATAGATGATTTAATGACCACTTGAATTTTATCTTTCCTGAATTTCTATTACTCTTCCCCAGTAGCATGCTACATCTGATGGCAGGCCTCAGCTCATGCTATAAATTAATAGCGTAAATTTAAATAAAAATGATTTCCATATTCTAGACTGCTTTAAGGATCAGTTCAATCTTTCTCATTTCTTTCAAGCTTTAACTCTTTTGGAATGCTGCAACATTATTTGGTTAGGACCTTGTTCTTAAACTTGTATTCCTTAAATATAATTCCAGAATTGTTTCCTGGTCAAATAAATTCAGGAAAGGATATCACAGTGGCTTCATTTTAGAAAGTCACTGAGTACATGAATATAATAAAGGCTCTGAGAAGGGCTGGAGTAAAGGATCTAACTCTTTNCCAAATATATTGAGTATGAAACACTTTTCGTTGGTGCATCTGTTCTACCAGTATGGTAAAGGGCAGTGTTCATAGCTTAAATCCAAAGTTCAGGTTTTCTGGCCCACGGAACAAGCTCTCTTTCCATAGGTTCTGTGTCCATGAGTCCTCAACAGAACTGACGTTGCTCCCTTCCTCCCCCCAAAAGACATTTGACAGTATTTGGAGACATTCTGCTTGTCACAACTTGGGGGAGTTTCTGGCACCTTGTAGGTAGATGCTAACGAGCCCTCAGTGTATCCTGCAATCCTACAAGGCAAGGACAGCCTCCCACAAGAAAGGATTCTCTGGTCCAAAATGTCAATAGTGTTGAGTTTGAGAAACCATGCTTTAGAAGACAGAGACACAGACGGAGTCCTGGTCTTCTGGAAACGAGACGAGACAGGGCCTCTTTTAACTGGAACTGCAGGCCAAGGGAACATGATCACAGGATAGAAGGCCAATTCTGACAGTTTTGCACTAGGCCAGAACTCAATGAGCAGCAAGACTGACATAGTCCTGAACTGACATTGCTGATTCCGGGTTTCTAAAATCAACCCCAGGGGGAGGGAGGTTATAGACTGGGATTAATGCTGATTTTCCTGCCTGTTTTATCTCATACAATCCTAATACCTTTGTGAGAGAGACATTTTTATAGATGAGGAAACAGTGTGTAATAAAATTGCCTGCTTATGTGTGAAACTCACTTAGGAGCTTGTGAACAATGTGAGGGTAAGGTTGGATCTTTCATCACTGTTTTTCTAGTATAGGAACTGCTAGGTATTATGTGCTTCATAAATGGGAATAAAGAAAGTAAGTGGAGAGTAAGAAAAGTCATCCAGCTAGAAAGTGACAGAGGTCACATCCAAATTCAAGTGTGACTCTGAAGCCCTTGTTAAATAAACCTCTAATTTTGTAGTCATTTTAGACTGAGAGAAGAGTTGCAGACGTAGAATGGAGAGTTCCTGTGTATCCAGTCTTTCTTATTGTTAATATCTGACATATCTGCTGCATTTGTCAAAACCAAAAAGTTAATATTGGTGCGTTACTCTTCACAAAACTCATTATTCAGATGCCACCGGTTTTTCTGTTAATGTCCCTTTCTGTTCTAGAATCCAATTTGGGTTCCCACACTAGATAAAGAAGCCTTGCATTTTTCTGTAAGTATACTCCAGAGTCTGGACGAGGTGGAGTCTGCAGGTGTAGGTCAAGGTTGCCAGCTATGGGCGCTGAACAATTAGAGGGTAGAAAATCAGGCCAGAACTTACAATTCCTACTTTTAAATTGGAGGCCCCTGTCATTCTTTTTCTGACCGTAACATCCAGCCATTTGTACTTAGAATTGTGATTGTCAAAAGAAAAACTAAGATAGTAGTTGTGAACATAATCGTTGTTTAATTCTTCACTTAAATGCCTAAGACATTGTTAAGTATTTACTATTGATTAGCTTTTGGCCACTGGTTAATATGCACATGAGTAAAAAGATCCTGTATGATTTAGAACTATGAATTATAACCATGTAAGGATAAGACATAAAAAACCCACAAATTAAAATAATACTGATGTATTGCCTTTACTGAGACTCTAGAACCACTTTCTATTCTATAAAATAAGCTATTTCTGTGTGGAATCTAGCATTTGGTGTCCTTTGGACCACAGACCTATGGAGACAGGCTCAACGGCCCTTTCAGCTGTGTGCTATTGGTGAGGGAACTGTCAAAAATGCTATCGCCAGACAAACAGTTTTTGGATGTTTTATCATTCAGTGAATATTTCTACACCATCTACCAGTGCCTCCTTAATCAGTGTCATTTGAGAAATTTAGATATATTGGAATCCTGTCATCTGGTTACAAAGAAAGATGTATGTGGTCTTTTTTTAAAAAAAAAAAAAAGATTTATTTACTTTAGAGAGAAAGAGAGTGAGAACACGAGTGGGGCTAGGGGCAGAGAGAGAGGAACAGGGAGAATATCTCAAGGAGACTCCTCACTGAGCACGGAGGCCCATGTGGGGCTCGATCCCTGGACCCCAGACCATGACCTGAGCCAAAGTCAGCAGTTGGCCACCTAACCAACTTAGCCACCCATGTAACCCAGAAAAACATACATCATCTTTCACTTCATCTGTCCTGCAGACCATGGTTTGGTCCTTCATGGCAGCTGGGTGTTTGTTTTTTCTCAGTGAAAAGGGAGTGGGGAAGGTGGAGGGTTTAGGCTGAACTACTTTTGAACTTTAAATACTATTAGTGAAACATTATAGCTCCACCATTTTTAATGAGAGAAATAACTTTATAGTTCACCTTCAGAAAAAGAAAGAAAAATGGGCTGCCTGGGTGGCTCAGTCAGTTAAGCATCCAACTCTTGGTTTTGGCTTAGGCTGTGATCTTAGGGTCCTCAGATCGAGCTTTGCATCAGGCTTCAAGCCCAGTGAGGAGTCTGCTTGGGACTCTCTCTCCCTCTCCTCCTCCTGCTCGTTCTGTCTCTCTCCAGTAAATAAATAAAGCTTAAAACAAAAACAAAAATAAAAAAAAATAAGAAAAGAAAAAGAAGGAAGAAACAAGCAACGTGAGGGATAAAGTTGTGACCTCTGTAGCTAAGGGCACATGACTAATTCCTGGCACATCTGCTGTAGCCCAGTCGCATGAATCCCAATGCAAAGCTGCTCGTTTTATTCCCCACATCTCCCCACCCCCAGTGTGCCTCTGTGGGGGTTCACAGTGCATCCTCTGCACGCATTTGCCTACGTCCAGGTGTAGTGTGTTACTTAAAACTTCTCTACCTCAGTTTCCTTATCTGTAAAATGGGGATGATAACTGTACTGACTGCGTAGAATTTTTGTGAAGAGTTTAAATACACACACACACACACACACACACACACAAACACACATGCAGTATTGAGATATGACTTAAAAGAGTGTCTGGTACCTAATTAACGCTACACAAGAAGTAGGTGCTAAAGTTATTAATTCACCTCATTTTTTCTACAATCGTGTTCTTATCTATTTTACCGAGAGTATATACATCGACATATTAGTGCTCATTATATTTTCAAATCAATCTAGTGGCTGTAGTTCATACTGTATTTTTGAACTATCTACTTAAATTAGTACAAACAAATTCCTCAGTAAGACTCAATTCACTATCCTCTCCTGACATAGAAGATTTAGAGAATCTTTTTATTGTGAAAATGAGACAGGGACCACAGTGTGGCTGGGATAAAAATACAGAAAAGGTTTTCCGTGGTCTTTAAAATGATTTCAAAATATGTTTTATATAATTGACCATTATATTCCTTCATGCAATATCTTTGTGGGGATGGTGATAGACCTTTCACCTGGGGTCGCTGAAAGGAGACATAGCCTTGAGGTGAGTGGCCAGGAACCCGTACTTCCTCCATTCTTATCTGGGTCCTTGAGCAGCCAAACAGACAAATACATGGAATCCTCCAGCTAGCGTGCTCATCTCCAAAGCCTGTCTCTCTTCTTTATCTGTCCTTCCTCTCCTCCATCCTATTGCTGGACTCTTCAGACTACACATGAACCCTTGGCAGGCATTCATGTGATATTTCTAATGATTCATACATTGTTAGTGAGACTCATGGTGTGAAATAGAGTGCTGGTATTGAGAATAAACTATTAAATTATTATTATTATTTTTTTTTTGCATCTCCTGACGTCCGTAAATGGGCCATTCTTCTGTCTTTTGTAAGGAAAGAGAAAGTACCTGATGATATCCATTTTTGTTTGCAGGTGTCCTTCAACTTTCAAATGTGGAAATTCAGAACTTTGGGTCACCACTGTATTCCTCCATTGAACTCGGCAGGATCCTGGATAGTATCGTCCACTCTGCACCAGAGCTGCAGTGGGGGCATCCGTGCAGCTGCCAGTCACGGGATCATTTTAAATGACAATATAGTGTTTGGCACAGTTGGCCATGGGATAGATTTGGAGGGTCAGAACTTTTCTCTCTCTAATAACCTTGTGGTTCTGATGACACAGCCAGCATGGTCCACCATGTGGGTGGCAGGAATCAAAGTGAACCAGGCAAAGGACGTCAACCTCTATGGCAATGTTGTGGCGGGATCAGAGCGACTTGGCTTTCACGTCCGAGGCCACAGGTGTTCCTCTCCTGAAGCTCGCTGGTCTGACAATGTGGCCCACTCAAGCCTTCACGGCCTTCATCTCTACAAGGAAAATGGGCTCGACAACTGTACCGGTATCTCTGGCTTCTTGGCTTTCAAGAACTTTGACTATGGTGCCATGCTCCATGTGAAGAACAGTGTGCAGCTAGACAACCTCACTCTGGTGGATAATACCATCGGCCTCTTGGCAGCAGTGTGCGTGTCTTCTGCTCCACGGGGTCACACTGAAAATGTACAGATTCTACTTAGAAATTCAGTCATTGTGGCCACTAGCTCCTCTTTTGACTGCATTAAGGACAGAGTTAAGCCTCGCTCTGCCAACTTGACATCCACGGATCGAGCTCCTTCCAATCCAAGAGGGGGTCGAGTTGGTATTTTGTGGCCTGTCTTCACCTCAGAACCAAATCGGTGGCCTCAGGAGCCATGGCACAGAGCGAGGAATGGCCATTCAATTTCAGGAATTATGAAACTTCAAGGTAGGAGGTTTTGGCTTCCAAGCAGTGGAGCGCCTAGCATCTTCATACGTCTGTGCATAGGCTCTTCAATAGCATTCTGAAATTATAGCAGCAAGAGGGCACAATATAGTCCGCTGCCTACTGTCCTGTTGATAAGCTGCTGGCTATTGATAAGCACAATGGTGATTTACAACGACAGGGAGTGGCTCCTTTGAAAAGTCATTGCTTTCTTTGTGTTGAAGAACTTTCACAGTGATTATTTAAGTTGATTAGATGACAATTCTCAGGCAGGTGTTCTTTTTCCTATTAGAGGAGAAAACAGATGCTGAAATTGTGCCTCACTGAAGTTGTTTAGTGGATGATGGGGCAGCCGGAATTAGAACAAGTTATACCACAATTTATGATGTTAATCTCCCACTGGATTGTGATCAAAACTTTGATGAAAAGTATTGCTCTTAAGACTTTAATGTGTTGGAATACTCTTCTCTTTTGCAAACAATGCCCGTGTATTGAAGAACTACAGATATTTTTAATTTATATTAAATTATTAAATTAAATTATAGTTAATTTATATTAACTCCTGGAACTACCGTGGATAGCTTAAATTTACTCCTTAGATATGGGTTGGTGTAAGAATATTTAATTGTGTAGTCTATATTTGTGGTTGGTTGGTTCTATGATCTAATGTTATGATATCTTAAATTTTTTTTCAGATGTCACCTTTTCTAGTTTTGTGAAGAGTTGTTATAGTGATGACCTCGATGTTTGCATCCTGCCCAATGTGGAGAATGCTGGAATCATGCATCCAATAACAGCAGAGAGGACCAGGATGCTGAAGATCAAAGATAAAAACAAGTTCTACTTTCCTCCGTTGCAAGCTAGGTACCAGTTTTGGCATTTATAATAAGCCATGTTTATGACGTATTTGGCAATTCCTCAAATCCTTAAACATGTCTAGAAAAAAAAAGAATAGGGGCGCCTGGGTGGCGCAGTCGTTAAGTGTCTGCCTTCAGTTCAGGGCATGATCCCAGGAGCCTGGGATCAAGCCCCACATCAGGCTCCTCCGCTGGGAGCCTACTTCTTCCTCTCCCACTCCCCCTGCTTGTGTTCCCTCTCTCGCTGGCTGTCTCTCTCTCTGTCAAATAAATAAATAAATAAAACCTTTCAAAAAAAAAAAAAAGAATGAAATCATCAGTGTGAATAGAAATAAGTTTTTCTGGAAAGATATGGTAGATTGATTGAGTGGCTCCATTTCTTTACCCTATGTTCATACCCTTCGATACAAGATTTTTGCAGTCTCTTCCACAGGAGAGGCAGTGGCTCTATTTCTCTCTTGAATTTGGGCTCATCCATGTGATTTGTAAAAAAAAGGGAGCAAAAGGAACAGAATGCAAATTTTGCTAATGTTGTTTCATTGTTTTATCTTTATTAGAGATACTTCTTTGAGGTGTTTTCAAAATCACTGGAAAAAAATTTACTCTAATCCTTGAATCTTCCATAGAGTATGGTGTCACTAATTTTCAGAAGAAGGTTCAGGAGTTCTTGTGCAGAGACTAAGAGGTCAAAGGAGACCGTGTCTGTTGCCAGGAATCCCTACACTGAACAAAGTGGCTTAGATATTGGCGCTTAGACCCTGTGTAACTACTGTTCTTGAACATACGATCTGGGAGTTTTATACAGGGATCTGAAAACAAAATGAGGAATTCTTTTTGTCATAAAAGGGAATGGGAAAGTTAGGAGCAGGGATAATGGGTTACTTTCTTTTCCCCTCATTGAGGTAAACTCCTTTAGCTGGAAGAAAAGAATCAAGAAAAATGACCCTAATTAGAAAGTTAATATGTTTGGCTCAACACCAATCTCTTTTTAATGTCCATCCCTGAACCATTTTTTTTTTTTGGTACCTAAACATTATAAGATTTGCAATTTGTGTTATTCTGTCATTTTTTCTTCTGCCCAATTTTCCTTAGGTTCATGTCTTACTTATGGGATGAAATCGTTATAGAGCTAAATGATATTAGCATCTGATTCTTTGTATTATTAATACCTGACACATAGTTGGCATACAATAAATATTTAATATTATTACCAATGGTACCTAAAATTATTAGACCAGGGAAAATCAAATAAATGCTCTATAATTCAATGCTATAATTGCTTATAACTTGTTTATATAACCCGCCTGACTCTCAATTCTGAAAGTATAGGAACCATGTCTGTCTTTATCACCACTGTATTCCCCAACATATAAATGTAGGTTTTCAATAGATATTTGTTGAATGAAAATATCTATTTTTACTTTATTTGTATATAGCACAAATAGAATTGATACTTACAATAATAATTTTAAAGTCTTGCAAGGCCTCAAAGTTTCATAAAGAAATGATTTCATTATGTTCAGTAGATATTAGAGGTAGACGCATTTTATTATATCTTGTTTCTTATGAAATTAGCAATTGAGGCAAAATTATATATTCAGATATCTAGAATATTTGGTTATAAGAATGTCTTTCTTTTTGCCCATATAACTGGGAAATAACATTTCCTAGAGAGTTTTGTTTTGTATTTGTATAGCACATTATTAATAATAAAATCCTATTGAATTTGTCGTTCTCTTTTTAAAAAAGATTTTATTTATTTGTTTGTTTATTTGGGGGGAGGGGCAGAGGGAGAGGGACACACTGAGTGCAGAGCCCAACGCAGGGCTTGATGTCAAGACCCTGAGATCATGACTTGAGTTAAAACTGAGAGCCAGACACTTAACTGACTGAGCCGCCCAGGCATCCCGGATTTCTTTCTCATGTCAGCACTACCAATATCTTGTTTTCTTTATGTTGATTATCATGGAATGAGAGTTGCTTTCTGTCTGTCTTCACAGGAAAGGTTTAGGAATGCTGGTCTGCCCTGAATCAGATTGTGAAAATCCAAGAAAATACCTTTTTAAGGATCTGGATGGAAGAGCCCTGGGTCTGCCACCACCAGTATCTGTATTTCCTAAAACAGAGGCAGAATGGACTGAATCCTTCTTCGACACAGGTTGGTTATACCTGAACTTGATGCCTCCAGTAGAGGGAGCATGCCTGTGAAGGAGCTGGTTTGACTGGGTCCTCTAGTGGGAACAAAATAGCCAGGAGAGAAACTGAGTTCGAGTTGGAGTCCCTGCTGTCGTAGGAATGCTGAGGGATTAAGTGATACCATTACAGCATTGCTATTCCCTCCATTAGCGGCTTATGTGTCTGTGTAAGGAGAGACTCCCAGCGCGCAGCCCTGTGCCTGGGTGAGAACATGGCCTCACTAGCGTGCTCACCCGCAGCCAGAGCAGCGCTCTCACCGCTCACTGTCAGCCAGGGAGCCAGCTCCTCTGCTGTCTGACTCAACACTTCTCTTCCCTCCGGACTGAAAGGCTCTCACTCTGGGGAGGGTGGTGGAGTAGATGTCATGCAGTTTTCTTCCTTTCTTCTATCTGTTCATTGTCCCCGGGGGGCTGTAATCAAAATTCCTTCTTCTTGCTTCTACACCAGAGCCCATTTAGGGATCAGTTTTAATAGTTGGAACCCCAGAGACATCATCATCCTTCCACGTCCACAATCAACGGGACTCTGAGTTTCTGTTTGAGTTCAGGTGGGAACTGTTACACATAAATCTAAAGAATTTCCCCAGCTTTCTTTCTGTTTCAGTGGTTGATTCTTTCCATACTTCTGGTCTCCCTTTCCCTTTTTAAGTTCTAAGTGAATGAACGTTCCAGGACTATGTTCTCAGATCTATTTTGTTCTCTCCCTAATCTTGCTAAGTCCAAGGTTGAAATATCTTCTACTGCTGATGACTTCCAGTTCATATCTCCAGCCCTGAATTTTGGTCTGGTATATCCCACTGACTCCATTGGAAAGTACAATCGGCATTTCAGACTCAACATACCCCAAATGGATTCTTGAGCTCTGCCTGCATCCACAAACTGCTTCTTGCCTAGTTGACCCTACCCTTGTCATCGGTATCATCATTCATGAGGTTATTTAAGTAAAAAAATCTAGCAGCAATCCTTTATTCCTTTTTCTGATATCAACGCTCTCACTTGTAAACCATTATCATCTCTCACCAACAAGGGAATGGAATAGCTTCCTAACTTGGTCTTTTTTCTTCTGTTCTTCTACCCCACAATCCATTTTTCTTGTGGTAGTCAGAGTGCTCTTTTCAAGTTTTCAATTGTTTTCCATTCCCCTAGAAGGAAATCCAAACTGCAAGCCTATAAGTCTTATAGTATCTGGTCCCTGCCTACCTTTGACACCCTTTTTACTTATTCACCGTGGTCTTACATTTCCTTTAACATGTTAAGCTTATTCCTACCCCAGGGCTTGCCTTTGCATTGGCTGTTTCCTCTGTCTGAAATCTGTTCTCATTTCTTTGTGGAGCTGGCTCCTTCTATTCAAATGACAGGCTCTCAGAGAAGCCATCCCTGGTCACCCTGTCCAAAAGAATTATGCCCCCATTATTCTCTAGCTCTACTGAGTTCCATTATTTGAAATTGTATTACAAATATACTTTTTTACTGGTTGATTTATTGTTTTCTTTTTAAAGTGCAAACTTAGTGAGGCCAAAGGTTTTGTCCTGTTCATTGTTGTATATTTGGGGAATGCTCAACAAAGAGTAGTTGGTGGGTTGATCAAGTGAATGAATTATTGATACCCAAGGAGAATATTAATGCTGTTTGCTCCAAACCGTTCAAGAACGTACAGAAGAAACTGAGGCTTCAATTTAGGTCATGGGTTTAAGGATTTCTCCATAATAGGAAATCCGGAACCAAGATTTCCTAGGTCTCTTTTTACTTGTTGCCACCTTACTTCCATTTGAAACACTGCTGCTTGTAGTGTTTGGCATTTACAGAAGTTTCTACATAAGTCTTTTAATTACCATATGATTTCATGCTTCACTACTTTTTCACATTCCTCTTAAATATTTTCATAAGTTGAAGGCTTATCTTTGCAACAGGATGACAAGCTGTGGGGACTACAATATAGGTTTTAAAAAGTCAGTGCTGAGTGCGTGGAACATGCTAAGTAAATATTCATCTTGATATGTTGGCCATATCTGTTGAATATAACCAGCAAATACATTTTTGCACAGAGGAATAAAATGTGGGGAAAGTATACATTGAGAGAATATGTGCAGAGTAGTAAAAGGAAATAAGAAATGGGCAGCCACTCTCTCATTTACCATTATCTCTAATCAAATAGCTTTCTAGAGTAAGTTCTTCTGTTGGTTTTCAGAGTCATCCCACTATTACAGGTGTTTATGCCGTGGAGAAAACATCCGACTTTCAAACAAGGTACAGGCATAATTGTGAAGCTTTTCTACACTTGTGGGTTTTGGTGAGGACCTCATTTCTGTGGAATCAGTACCAAGGGACGTGTGTCCGGGAGTATTTAATGACTATTACATTTCAGAAAAGAATTAAGACTGCAGAGTGTCTTGGTTTGTGTTGCACCAGAGACAGACACTGACATAAGGCTTAGACTCCAGTAGTGTATGGGAGGGGGTGAGCTCAGGGAAGTGAAGAAGTGGGGAAGTATGACAGGGGAAGAGATGAAACCAGGAAGGATAGAGTCAAACTGGTTACCACTGTGGACAGCAGGAGCTTAAGTCTCGGGGGGAGCTCCAGGAGACCCTGGGCACTTGACCGAAATGTATCCCTGCTAAGCTATGAAGAGGCTAAGGTATTAGTAGTTCAGATCTCTGCTTGACATTGGCTGAAGAATGCTCTGGACATTGAAGCTCTAGCCTTTTGGCTTTCCCTGAACAAAGGCCAACGGTGCTCTTTCCTGGGGCCAGGAGCAAACCTTTCTCAGAACGAAGTGGTAGGTTCCACCAGCAGTCTTTGGTGTGTGAAGGTGAGTGCTAAAAATGTATGGCTGTGCCATTGAAAATGTCTGGTACGAAGAGGAGCTCTAAATTGTTGATCAAATACTCCATGTGCAGGGGCACCTGGGTGGCTCAGTCGGTTTAGTGTCTGCCTTTGGCTCAGGTCATGATCGCGGGGTCCTGGGATGGAGTCCCACATTGGGAAGCAGGGAGTCTGCTTCCCCCTCTCCCTCTGCCCCTCCCCCTTCCCCTGCTCCTGCACTCTCTCTCCCCCCGCCAAATAAATTTTAAAAATCTTTTAAAAATACTCCAAGCGTAAATAATGGGGTGGTTGGATGAACTCAGATGGTTGCTTACCATGTGGTATAAATATACTGGTTAGGCATAAACATGCTTTTGCAGCTGGTTGTATATTTTATTTTTCTTAACTCTCTGGCGTGGTGGTGAAATCTGATTCAACAGTAAAACTCCAGCAGATATTACAGTAGAAATCCCACTTACTATCAGCGTGTAGACAAACGTGTGTGTGTGTGTGTGTGTGTGTGTGTGTGTATGTGTGGGTATGTGGTTGAATGTATATAGGAAGGTGCATATGACCGGCTGCTTTCAACTCCTGATGTTTTAAAGCTTTATAACATTTTAAGTGAGTTTGCTATAGGTACCAACCGCAAGGATTCCACAGTAGTACCGCTAAAAATGCAATCTGTCTTCTTGTAATGAAGGAGACAGCACATAGCCTAAATGCTGTCTTCCAGGTGCTGACAGGTTTGTAGGGTTTTCCTTTGGCTTCCAAGATATGAATAGATCCTCCTTCCCTAATTCAAGTCCCTTTTTATTTTTTAAACCATTCTCTTGTATGCTGCTTTCCAATTCCTGTACACAATCTGGTAGAGGAGAAAAGCACAAATTTAATCTGAAGAGAAGGAGTGTCTATTTTGTATTTTCCCTCTTCAAGACAAGAATCTATAATCTTCTGTAGAACAGGAAGAGGAGGGTGGCAGAGATGGAAATGGAGACCACTAGAACCAACTCTCATATTTCTTCCAAGTGGCGTCGAGTGTGACACACCTTTCTGTTCTTTCTCAACTTTATTAATAAACGGTTTGGAGTCCCTTGCCTTTGAGGGTTATTTTTAATTTGAAAAATACAGATTGTATTTTGCACACGTAAGTTCACAGTGGAGCTACCAGCCAGACAGATATCTACAGATCCCAGCATATTGTCATATACTCTAGCATTAGAAGCAAAAATTATCCACGTGGATCAGCTTCAAGGAATACTGTGCCAGGGGGTTTTGCTATCTGTGTGATGCAGGGTGTGTAGCCAGGGGAAAAGTGAGCTGTTAATTTTGATTTGTACTTATCTGTAAGTGTGCGTCTGCAGCCAACTTTGAAACATGCCTGGCAGTAGAGTGCAGAGCAGCTAATCCCAAGCAGGAGATCCTCTGAGAGTCATTCGCATTTTATTCTGGAAAGGATTTCTTTTGATTATGGAAGCAGCTGATGATCTGAAGATCCAAAATCATGGAGAAAAACAAAGTCTTTTTTTTTGTTGTTGTTGTTAAGATTTTATTTGTTTATTTGAGAGAGAGAGAGAGAGCATGACTGGGGGAGGGTCAGATGGAGAAGCAGACTCCCTGCTCAGCAGGGAGCCCAATGCGAGACTCGATCCTGGAGTCCCAGGATCATGACTTTAGCCAAACGCAGCTGCTTAACCAACGGAGCCACCCAGGCACCCCAACAAAAACTAAGTCTTGAAATTAGGATCCCATTCAGGTGGTATTAGACAGGTGCCAGAGCTTCCCACTGTGATTTCTTAGTCATTTCCAGTCTGTCCCAGACTACAAATGGATGGCTTTACCTCCCAGACCAGTTTGTATGGGTGGAGTACCTGCATGGTTGAGAGAAGACTGGGAGAAGTCAGAGCTCTACTTTCAATGGCATTTTACAGTTTCTGAGCCATGATGAAGAAAGTAGAAGGGGGGGTGACATGGTAGGTGGCCCTCCTTGAGCAGCTTCTTCATGCCACCTGCTGGAGTTGGCATTTTCATTCATTGCGCAAAAGCATTTTGTCCACCTATGGTCTACCAAGTCTTCTACGGACGGGAGCTCCAGCTGTGAACAAGACAGCGCTCCTGCTTTCATCAAGCTTATGTTCCGGTGGAGAAGATATAGAAACAAATAAAAATATTCCGATAGTGATGGGAGGTACGAAGAAAATAGTATAGGGTTTAGGGTTAGAGAGGTAGATTGAAGGGTGTGCTGGTGTGCACACAAGTGTGAGTAAGGACATTGCTCTTTGGAACAGAGTTACATTTCCAACGAGCCCTGAATGACGGGGAAGGGGTCACTGCTCGGAGCAGAGGGAGGAGCCTTCTAGGGCCCGAGAGCAGCCAGAACAGAGGCTCTGAGACAAGAATGGCCTCAACGTGGTGAGGGGTGGGTGAAAAGGAGATCAGTGCTACGGGTGTGCAATGAATGGAAATGGGAGTAGTCGCAGGTAGCCAGGAGCCAGCTCCTTCCTAGGCCAGGGCAATTTGTTAAGATGATGTAGGAGGGTTTTCAGAAAGGTGGTGATAAGATTTTGTTCACTCTCCGAAAAGATGGTACATGCAGCCATGGAATAAATAGATAGGGAGTGGGAGTCAGACTGGCAGCAGGCAGTGCAGTTAGGAAGCTAAAGCTAAGGGTGGGTTAGGGATGCACCACCCCACAGGAGGTCTGCTGACGTGTGCTGGCCCGCAGTCTTGCACTGGTCTACCGTGAGATAGTGACGTGACTCGATCACTTGGAAACATAGCAACTTGACAGAGTAATTTTGTCTGTTGACTCTGGTAAAGAAAACTTGGGGCTTTCTTTTTAATGTTCAATTTGTCAGATAATTTATATTTTTTAAAGTATTGGTCCTCAATGGCCTGGAGATTTTAAAACAAACAAAAACAAACAAAACAAAAAACCCTGTTCTCTTGCCAAGTATTTTTCAGTTGAGGAGGTAAATTTGATGTGTTTAAGACAATGGCTTCTGTCGCTGACTTATCATCAGAATTATCTAGGACATTAAACATTTATTTGCATGTTGGGGGGGTTTTGAGTCAATAGGTACGTGTGAGGCCCAGGCCTTTTAAACACACGTGCACACAGGTACGCATTCACTCACACACACAACCTCCCCGAGTGATTCTCTTGTGCTGAGGTTTGAGAATCACGAACTGTAGAGTACTGTGCGTCCTTTGAAGTAAATAGACAGGATGTTATAAAGACAATATTTTTAATTTGAAAAGTGAGCAGTCTATGGGGCGCCTGGGTGGCACAGCGGTTAAGCGTCTGCCTTCGGCTCAGGGCGTGATCCCGGCGTTATGGGATCGAGCCCCACATCAGGCTCTTCTGCTATGAGCCTGCTTCTTCCTCTCCCATTTCCCCTGCTTGTGCTCCCTCTCTCACTGGCTGTCTCTATCTCTGTCAAATAAATAAATAAATAAATAAATAAATAAATAAATAAATAAAGAAAAGTGAGCAGTCTCAATTTCTCATGAAAAATCCGGAATTTGCTCCCTGTGCCAAATAGCAAAGGCATAAATATACTTGCTTACACACACACACTGATATATTTCTAAAACGGAATAAGACATGCACTAAAAAGATAGAGGCGTATTCACAATCTAAATTAAGTCTTCAAATAATAAGGATATATATTAAACTTTTTTAACTGTACATTATTTTTGCTAGTACTAAAGTGAGTTGAACGACCTCAAAATGTCACTTTAATAATAAAGCATTGGATAAAAATGAGGTCAATGCTTAGTTTATTTTTTAAATTCTACATTGAATCATTATATTAAAAACCTAAACTCATGATAAGCTTTCCCACACTTTCCTTGACGTCATTCCCAGCAGAGTACTGTGGTCAGACCAGGACTTCTGACCAAATCCATCTTCGGGGCAGGTGAGAGCGTTTCCCATTCTTTGCCTGAGAGGGTAAGAAACATTTTTCAAACGGCGTTCCTTCTTGGTCGCTTCTTGAGAAAGTTATAAAGCATTATGGAGACCTTAAAAGTGACTGGCCTCAAATCAAAAATAAAAGATGAGGTGGATAAAAAAGAAAATAAAGCTGGCATTTGACTGTCAGCCCATGGAGTGATGAAGTGGTTTCCAACTGAATAATGGGACAGCTCCAGCAACGGAGACACGTACGCTCAGCTGCTTGCAGACAGAGGGGTTAGCATTTTCTCAACTCTTTGTGGCTAGATCTCGAAATGCGTCTTTTCTTTAAGCTTTCTAGGCTTCCCTTTCTTCCCATTTGTCCTGGGAATGACAGCAAGATGGTATTATAAAATGGGAGAAGGGAGAGGGAGGGAGAAAATGAGGGGACAGAATGGAGAGAGGAAACGGTCTGTCTGCCAATATCTGTGTTTGCAGAGGTCTTTTTCTTCTAGCTAGAGGGGGAAATACCATTCTCTTTTCCCAAGCAATTATAGGCCCCAAAGATTGAAACTTGGTATATAGCTCTTTAATCTCAGCAGATATTTATGGTTAAACATTAGACTTTTAGGATTCCAGATGTCAGGGTATTAAAATATAAAGGCACAGTAGAGTCTCAGAAAATATGAGAATCTTTGGGATGCGTGGCTGCAGGGATTTTTCTCCCAAGCAGAAGAGGGCAAAGCTTTCTGTGATCCTTTGTGAGATGCAAAGAGCACCTTTCCGTCACCTGATTCTCTCACTCCCATGTGACTTGCCCCGTCTCCAGGCCCTGAATGACATAACAGTGTTCGATTGCATTTTGAAATCGTCCATAGTGTGAGTTGGAATGCTTTTCGTGTGCGATTTGTAAAGGATGATGTGAGAAGGCATATGAACCATGGGAATAATTTCTGTTGCCTCTCCTCGATCTGGACACGTTGTTATTCCTGCGATTGCCTGGATCCTCAAATCGTCTATTAGCAACTAATACTGGTGGTGTATCTGCCATGTTTCTGACTGTGCTAAGAACTTCAGATGAATTATCTCATGTAATCCATCAACAGAACATATCCTATGAGGTAGATATTCTTATTCCCTACCGGTTGTAGCTATGGAAACTGATGTAGAGATATTAGGTAACCTGCCCAAACCATAAACTAATTCATAGAAGATTCAGGACTGAAGCTGAAGTGTTTTTGACACTATGTGCGATACTGTACCCTCTTGCTAAGTTTTTTTTTTTCCTTCTTTCTCTACATTCTCCAGTATTAGCTCTCTTAGATCTATCAGCCTTTCTCACACACAGAGTCTTGTCTACACAGAACAAAGCAAACTGAGACTGTGCAATTATTTCAGCAATTATCCACCCCATCTAGCAATAATAATAGTTAGCATTTATCTAGCATATTCCATGTGCCAGGCATTATGCTAAGTGGTTTATAAACATTCCCATTTTTCCGTTCAACAACCTTAACATGTAAGGATTGTTATCCCTTTTCAGCGTTCGAAGAAATAGGGGTTTAGAGAAGCTAACTAATTTTTCATGGTCCCCCAGCTAGAATATGCAGAACCAAGATTGAAATCTATATTTGTCTGATTCCAAAATCTGGGCTTGGAACCACTTCTAGATAATTATCATCGTGTGGTCTGAATCATCTGTGGGGAGCTGCACAGAGAGACATTTCACCAAGAATTCACATTTTTCCATTTTACGTGGTAGCAAATCGATTTTTAGATTTTAAAAAATAACTGTCAATTACTATAACATTATTGAAAGGCAATGGTAATAATGACCACAAAAAAGCCTCAGTTTGTCTTCCTCATATGTATATAGCCATTTCCCGTGTCCGAAGTAAATGGACTCTGTCGTATCCAAGAAAAGCGTTTTGCCAGTGTTAACCCCTGGAAGTTGTGTGACAATAGAGCAGTATGAAGTAGAAGCTTTGGTCATGAGATCGAAAATTTATTACGGTGGGGCACCTGGGCGGCTCAGTTGGTTGTGTCTGCCTTCAGCTTAGGTCATGAGCTCCCGGTCCTGGGATTGAGCCCTGTATCAGGCTTCCCGCTCAGCTGAGAGTTTGCTTTTCTCTCTCTCTCTCTCTCTCTCTCTGCCCCTCCCCACTGCTCATTCTCTTTCTCTCTCAAATAAATAAATACAATCTTTAAAAAAATTATTACGGTAATTTTTCTGTAGCTTCCCCTTTCTCCCAATAAGTTGAGGTAGGGTTTTTTGTTGTTGTTGTTGTTTCTTTGTTTTTGTTTTTGTTGTTGTTGTTTTGTCCAACTTAGATGTTTCTTGAGAGTCCAGTGAGAGCAAAGCACTATGTACTGTTGGGGTATCCTATAGGACGCAGCAAGGAAGATAAGAAATCATCCTTGCCCTTGTGCCTGGGTGCGGGGGCGCCAGGCTATGAGATGGAGAAAACGAGTTAATATAAAATTGGCACAAAATATGCTGGAGAGTCCACATACACCTGGGGATCTAGACAAAGGCTCTAGAAAGGAAATGGAATTTGCCATTAGCCTAGAACATCGGGTAAAGCTTTGAAAAGCACGCAGGAAAGAAGCCAGGCAAAGAGTGTGTTGTGAAGCAGCAGACACATTGTGTTGCAGTGTGACAACTCCCCTGTGGAATGCTCTCCAGTGTCCAGACGCAACTGGGGCTCTGGCCCTTTGTGCCCTTGCTCTACCTGTCACTGAATCCTCTTATAGCATATATGATGCTCTGCTGCCATCGTCTTTCAAACCTGTCATCTCACCAGACTGTGAATACCTTGATGGCAAAGATCCTTGAATTTTTAGTATAATCCCTGGAACATAACATATGCTCAGTAAATGTTTGCTGAATGAGGAAATAATTGAGTAAATGGGTGAATAAACGAGTAAAAAAGTCAAGAATTCAAGTTTACGTTGCCAGCCAACTGTTCCACAAAGTAAATCTTACAGATTTACTTAATATACTTTGTTTGAGCTTTCTCAAAGAATGTTCCCTATTCATTCATCTCAGGAGATGGTGCAAAATGTGGTCCATGGTTAAATTTTGAAAACTCTGACTATTCCCATTTTGGAGATTTATCATGTACATTAAGATACTAAAGGTTCTGATAAGTTCTGCAGTTAAATTTAAAAATACTGTTTAAATTTTGTGTTATCCAGTATTTCTCAAACTTCTTAACCTGTGAATACTTATTCATTCTACACATTAGTGTCCGTTGGAATTAGTGTACTTCAGAATGCATTTTGGGAAATTCTGGCTCATATTAATTCATTAGTTTGTAGGGATATATGCCAGTTAGAAAGAAATAAGATTACAGGATGTTTAGTTTGGATGGTTCCTTGAAGGTTAATATGTTCCACTTTCCATTCAATGCATAGATGGTCTCTACCTTTAACTTTCTCAGGAAGTGAGAATTCACTTCCTTCCAGGGCTACCTAATATATTTTGAATAATTTTAATTGTTAGGATTCTTTCTATGATTTCCACCACCCATGACCTAATTTGCCTTTTGGTGTGAGAGTACAGGTTTAATTCTTTCCATATTACAGCCTTTTTACATATTCAAATCAGTAAAACGATGATCTTATAATAACCCAGTATGCCTCTTTCAAGCAAAGAAATTCCAAATTCCTTCTGTTAGTCAACATATGACAGATTGTTTTTAGGTCTTCACTTTCTAAATTGGCTTATTTTTTATATTCTTCAATTTGTTGGTGATTTTTCCAAAATGTAGAAGCCAGAACATTATCTATCCAGGCAGCATTGTCCTATAGAGATAATAATGCAAACCCTAAGTATAATTTAAGTTTTTTAGTGGACAGATTAAAAAAAGTAAAAAGAAATGAAATGAAATTTAATAGTATATGTTATTTAATCCAATATATTAAAAATATTATCATTCTAAGATTAATCAATATAAAACGACTGAGATATTTTGCATTTATTTTTTCATATTGTGTATTTGAAATTTTGTTTGTACTTCACAGTTATAGCATATCTCAATTCAGAAACTACATTTTCATCAGAATTATTTTATGTGTATCTAGATTTGAATTGAATAAGTAGATTCACATGTACAAGTTGTTCCAAATATACCTAAATATTTCCCAACAATTAATCATGTATGCACTTTAAATTATAAGTAACTAAAATTATGTTCATCTTAAAATTTAATTCTTAGTTGCTCTAGTCATAGTTCGGGGGCTAAATAACCACCTGTAGAGATGGTTACCCTATGGGTATCTTGCTTCCCCAGTTCTGGATGGTCAAAGAAAGAGAACCGATTTTTTTTTTAACCTAGGTAGTGTAGACTCTATTAATCTCCGTTAAATTTCATTTTTATAAGTCACTTTTACAGGTCGTTCGATGTAACTTGGGTTTCTTTGGATCAGACACTAAGCCCAAAATTAGAAACCATTCTACGGACTACTTAATTGGTTCTGGGCATATGATCCAGTCAGTAAAAGAAAGAAGCTTATGGGAATTGTCTGCCATTAGTAGGAGCTACTGGTCTAATACCCAGTACTCCAACAAAGCGTCAAGGTTCTCTGAGACTGGGAATTTTACTACTCAAGTTAAGGACCCTTTATTGAAAAGTCTATTCACATTTCTATGCTTTGTTGTATGAGAAGATCGATAATATCAATGTTCCACGAGAGGGACTATTTTTGAATATCTGTAACTAAATGAAATTACATGACTTTTTGCTGTGATAATATACTGGCTCTCTTTTTTTCTTAATTTTCGTACTTTTCTCTCTTTCTTTCTTTGCCCCTGCTCCCATCCCCAACACCATCTCCCCAGATTATTTCCAGACTTCATCAAATAGTAAACTGTGTTCCTGTTCTTCAAATTTTAATAATAAAGAATTCTGCATTGCCGTGTTCAATCTTTCGGCACAAAAGTATTGGAAGATTTAGAAGGCAGAAGCTCAAACTTCAGCTTCTTTTACACCTAAGACAGATGGATGTTGTTTATTTGTTTGATTATTTTATATATTCTTAAGTGTGTTTGTGTGTGTATGCACGCACATATGTGCATTTTAATGGAAGGAGATACTTGAACAGTCCCATCAGTAAATAAAATGCTTGTGCCTTACCAATAGATACTAAACAAGTTCACGACTCAGATCCTCTCATTTCAATATTACGGACCTGGAAGATTCTTTGATCTTTTTCTCCATGTATTTGCACACTCACTAGATGTAAAAACTAATGTTATTTTGTGATGGTTTGAATGTAATTATTAAAAATATCCTGAAAATAGACGTGTAGAAGGAACAAAGACTTTTAAAGGTCAGAAATAGATCCAGATGTCGTTGGGATTTTAGTTTATAAAAAAGATGACATTTTAAATCATGGGAAAATAGAAATTATTCAATTAATGACATTGAGGCATTTAAGTAGTCATTTAGGGAAAACGTTGAGGAATTCATACTTTTTATAAAAATAAATTCCATATGGATTAAAGATGAAAAAATTGAATATATAAAATTACTAGAAAATATTGGTGAGATTATACTTTTCTAGTTATGGAGCTCTTTCTTAGCATAAATCAAAATACAGGAAACATTAGATAAATATTTGATAAATTTGATTAAGAATTAAAAAGTTCTGCAAAGAATATAAAAAACTAAACTAAAAAACGTAGGAAAAATGTACAACTCATAGAGAAAAGAGCTAATTACCTGCTAATTAAAAAACTCTTACTAATATTTAAGAACGAAAAGGAACAAACCAATTTAAAAAGTATTTAAAGGATTCCAAAATGTATTTCACAGAGAAAGAAATACAAATACCAGTAAACATACAAAAAGCCCAATTTCTCTCATAATCAAAGTACAAGTTAAGAGTTTTTATACTCAGGCGCCTGAGTGACTCTATCAGTTAAGCATCTGCCTTCGGATCAGGTCATGATCCTGGGGTCCTGGCACTGAGCCTCCGTGCTCAGTGGGAGCCTGCTTCTCCCCCTGCCTCTGCCCCTCCCCCTGCTTGTGCTCTCTTTCTGTCAAAATAAATAAATAAAATCTTAAAAAAAAAAAAAAAAAGCTTTTACACTGAGTCCTGCTGCCTGGACGGTGTCCACTTACTGGATGTAACTCTGAGCAAGTTTCTTAGCCTCTCGGAGCCTCAGTTTCCCCATTTAGAGGTATCAATATTATATACTCATGATTATGGTAAAGATTAAAAGAGAGCAGCTCAACGAAGTTGTCCACCACTACTACTAAGAGTGGTGACCACTGCTACTATAATTACTATTAATATTATTGCTTTAGCAATTGTCTTGGTAATGATTTAAAAAGTGTGATCTCTCTGTGTTGGGGAATGTGCACAGAAACAGGTCTCAGACTTTTGGACTTTATTCTCAAATATCATTTGAGGCGGCCTCTTGTCATCTGGTAACCATCTAAAAGTTCTGACTCAGCAACCCCACTTTTAAGACAGTATCCTAGAGATTTTTGTTGAGCGAATAAACAAAACAGTAAAACACACAATGAGAAAGAAAACACTCCCTGCCTCTTAGCCCTCTGCTATCCTCATCTTCAGTACTACTGCTCAGAGGGAACAACTGCGAAGTTACCGTATTAAAAAATCATGTATATGTATTACTTATTGTTTTAATACGAATAATGATAGTAAAACTCATTTATATAACAAATGGAATCCTCAAAAATGAGTTGGTTATTATGTAAAGCATGTCAAGAAAAGGGACACAGAAGGAAGGAAATTTTCGTAGACCTAGAAGCCAATCTTTTTACTATGGAATTAGGGACTCCCTATAGGACCCAATTCCAATTTGCTCAACTCCCTCACAGGAGAAATATTAATAAAAATTGAATCTAAGTTCCTGAAAGTAATTGCCATGCAGAAAGGGAGTTGAAGCTGACTTTTTTTTTTTTTTAATGTGGCTGTGGATAATAATCTCTTCCCTTTTGGGTGATGTTTGTAAGATGCAACTCTCCTTGAGCATTGCCCATGTGGAAACCAGACTATCCCTACATCTAGGCCATATTCTCTCTGTTTGAACGCTTTCCAGGTAAAGGAGCAGAACTTAGAGCTATAAAAGACACAACGTGGATAAAATACTTAGCTCCAAGCCTGGCTTGGGATAAGCACCAAGTAAATATTAGTGGCCACTATTTCTTTGTCCCCATTTATCATGCCTCCGGCTGGGGCAATGACTTAAACGTTTCAGGCCTCACGTCTTAACAATTCTTGTGTGCTACTTTTCTATTGCTACCATAACAAATTACTACAAATTGAGTGGCTTAAAAAAACACCCATGCATCATTTCTCAGTTCTGCAAGTCAGAAGTCTGTTAGACTTGGCTGCTTCTCTGCTTTGAGTCTCTCAAAGACCGAATTAAGGCATTGGCAGGACTGCACTCCTTTCTGGAGTATCTAGGGATGGATCCACTTCCAATATCACTCAGGTGCGTGGCCAAATTCAGGTCTATGGGATTGTAGGACTGAGGTCCCCATTTCCTTGCTCTAAGGCGTGAAGGTCATGCTTAGCTTCTAAGGCTGCCCACGTTCCCTGACCTTAACCTTCAAAGCCCCCAGTGGTGGATTGTACTCCTCTCATGCTTTGAATCTCTCCAGTCTTTTCTTCTGCTGCATCTGATTCTAGACAGAGAAAGTTCTTTGCTTTTAAAAGGCTTATAGGATGAGATTCAGCCCAAACAGATAATTTCCCCACTTTGAGATCCATAGCCTTAATCATTTTGGCAAGGTCCCTTCGGTATATTCACATGTTCGGAGTTGGGGCATGAACACCTTTGGGAGGTTATTATTCAGCCTACCATAGTTCTCTGTAAGGCCTTAGTTTTAGTTGTAAAAGGTGCAAGAATCAGAGACAAGAAATACTAAGTTGGAACGCCGATGCTGTCTTTGAAACTTTCTTCTCTTATAGGGAGAAAGTAGGACCTCGTTTGTCTTGCTTCAGAGGTATTCTAGAAATATGGAGGATTCCCTATCTGTTCTGCAGGGTGAACATCGAGTTTTGATGGATAAATTACCAGTGTAACCTGATTTATTCGATGAGATTATGTAACGTTAGGATTCATAACCCGATTTTTGTCTCATTTTTGTTATAAGTTGAAGCAAGAAAATGTTATTTTGGTTTGCATTTAAATATGTCTTTTATTACATGCATTTTAACTTCACCTGTTTGCTCTACCCCACCTTTGATGTATTTATTTCCTCTGCTAGCATTTGCCTCCTCTGAGTGAAGGGAAGCAGAATTTAAGCGTTAGAAAGTCCTGGATGTCCGGTGCTCGATGATGCTTGGTGACACAAATGTGAACTTCTATAATCAAGGAAAGCAGCTCATTTTCCCTGGCTCTCTCAGACACATCTACGGCCCACCTAAACAGCTGAGTATGGGCTTGCAAAAGCTTCAATGAGGGAGCACTGCATTTTGCAGCAATTAATTTTGCAGAGAAAGCAGTCTGTTTAAAGACGCCTACAGCACTCACTAAAATGGGGGTTGTTTTTCAAGAGCTGCAGAGGGCTCGGGCTGGCTCATCAACAAAACAACAATGCTAAAATATGGCCTCCTGGGTTTTGCAAAAGAAGGGACTAGAGGGGCAATGAATTATGCTCACCTGCTAGAGCTGGGTGAAGACTGTAATTGTTTAGCCCCCTAGCACTTCCCTGCAAGGGTTAAAATGACAGAGATATTAGTTGGCAATGGCTAAAATTGTTGGTTTGAAGCTCTCGGCAATACGCACACTGTTATTTACCGGACTTGGTCGATTTACTTCTTAATGCAATAATGACCTGTGAAATGAAACGTGAGCTAGACAATTGTTCCTCATTGTTTCCAGTAAAACATTCTTTCATACCCCATTAAACCACCATTAATTCCATGTGAAAGAGAGTCACGCACACGCACCCGATGGTCTCTCTCTCTCTCTCTCTCTCTCTTTCTTGGACTTTCTTATCCCCATGTTCCTGCTTTATTTTTCTCCTTTTTCTTTGTATTTCCCCTTTTTCTCCCATTTTTCTGAGTGGAAGAGGGACAGCATGGAGTGCATGGTGGGAAATTCTTTTGAAGGACACCCTGAGTGACATTTCTTCTGAAACGGGCAAGGTTTCAATTGCCGTGCCTCAACCTGGCTCTCCATTTGTCTTGGACATGAAAATTGACACAGAAACAGAAGTTTTTAAAACAAGGAGCAATTGTTTAGACTTGTTTAAAAAAAAAAAAGTCCAAATGCCTATTTGAGTGAGCAGGCATCAATCCTCCCACGCTGGTGGCTGAATAACCCCTGTGGAGATGACAACCATGGGAACGCGCGAGGCCCCTTCACTGGCCTGGGGAGGGGTCCTTCCCTCAGCAGAAACACACAGCAGTCACAGGAGGCCCCTCTCTTTTCCAGGAGCCTAATTGTGGACTGCTTCCCCTTCCCCAAGACCTACTCTAGCTTCAGAGCGAAAAGCCCCAACCAAGAAGCACTGAGCCACATGGCATGGGAGAGACATGGGGCTTGTCTTCATTTCCTTCACTGTGTGACTGGAATCTTTTGCTCTCCGTTTTGCCTTTTGCTGTTTGCATGGTCACTGCATCACTCTAACTTCTCCTCTGTGATCAGGTTGCCTTCTCTTCTGTGGCTGAATCTTCTTCAGCTTCCTCACAAATGTGAGGATATTTGTGGTTATGTTTAGAGCCCACCTGGATGATGCAGGATGCTCTCTCCACCTCAAGATCCTCAGTCACATTGGCAAAGTCCATGTTGCCATAGAAGGCACCATCCACAGGGACCCATGAGTAAGTCCTGGACATCTTGGGGCCATTGTTCAGACTAACATGCTTGGTGATTCCAAGATTCCAAGATGAAAAATATATTCATATATATATTTCATAGGTATTTGAATATATCATCATAGATATATGAATATATCTATATCTGTATCTATCTATCTATCATCTCCAGATTTGGCAATTTAGGGTATTTTCTTTCCCTTTCTCCTCTTGAAACAGATGAAGGAGAATGGGGAAAGAAAATATCCTGAATTGCCTAAATCAATCTCTCTCTCTCTCTCACACACACACACACTCACAACAGATCCAAAATAACACCTCACCATTGATTGTTTTTTAATATTCTTTGAACATTTTTCACTTCCAGTTTTAGAGGTGGGTTTATCATCACTATTTGAAATTCTCAACCATTTATTTCCCACCTCTCTCGAAATTGTTCCACCTGAACCTAAATTGTTCTTGAAGAGCCAATCAGTTCATAGGCATGAGCTCTGGCACTGGTCTACATGATCGTATTCAGTCACTAGAAAGCCTACTAAACTCCCCTTATTCCCATTTTAAGGACAGTAATAACCAGCTGGGTCATCCCCTCACTCTTTCTAGTTTCCTGTTAAAGCATATCTGATATTTTGCTACTTGCAGCTGCTATCATGGAGGTCCCAGGAGCAAAATGACTCCTTTATAATCATATAACCTATTAGACCAGTCTTACAGTCTTCAAGCCAGAATTTCCCCCCCTGTATCAGAATGTCTTTTAACAAAAAGTTAATTAAAAAATAAATCAGTAATTAGTGAAGTAAATAAATGATTAATGGCTCATTTAAAACAAGCTAATTTTTTTTTCCTAAAAAAAAAAAAAAAAGGAAAAAGAAAAAAGAGAAACAATTGAGAGTAACCCTTTACTGGTCAAAGCATGTCTACTACTGCCGCTATTCCATCTTTCCAAAAGTTTGCAGAGGGCCTACCTGTCCTTTTAGGGGTTGCCCTCTCCACTCCAGAACAAATGAAGTCTTTCTCCTCAGAAAACCTTGGAACTTACTAGTGATATCATCATGATACCAGACTGGGGGAGGTCTCAGGCCCTGAGACCTCTGCCACCAGCCCGTGCCAGGTTCTTGACTTTGTTGTGAGAAAGAATTCAAGGACGAGTCAGAGTAAAGTAGAGCAGAAGAAGCTTTATTGCAAAGCGAAAGTATACTCTCAAGATGTGAGAGTGGGTGAGCTCAAGGGAGAACTTGGCCCCTGCGGTTTGGGTTTCTATCTTGTATTGATAGTTGTTAACAAGGGGGTGGAATATTCATGACTTGAGGTGGGGATTTCTGGGAAGCAGGGTTACGTGGTTTTTCTTTTATATTTGGTCAGGGGTTTCCTGTCATGGCAGCATTAGGGAAGAGATTTCAGTATGTTAATGTAGTATAATGAAAGGATAATGTGAACTTTGGCCTGCTTTGTCAGCCATCTTGGGCCTGTCTGGTTTGATCCAGTTTCTTGTGGATTTGTTTGGAGTATGGCTAGGACAGGCCTCTGACTTCCTCACAGTTGGCCATGACTTCCTCTTTGCTGGCCTCCAGGCATCCTATTAGAACCTAACTGCCTACTCTAACAATCATTCCTGTTCCATTTTGTTTAGAATGCTTAATTATATTCGCATGTAGTGATGACTTCACTCCCCAAGTTGATTATAACCTCCTGGAGGACAGGACAGATTTATTATGCTAATTTTAATTGTTTAACCAATATGTGTTGATTTTCTTTTACAAAGTAATAATAGGGGTACCTGGCTGGTCAGTCAGTAGAGCATAGGACTCTTAATCTCAGGGTTGAAAGTTTGAGTCCCACATTGGGTTATTTAAAAATAAAAAAATCTTAAAACAACACAGAACAAAGTAATAATAGGTACTACTATTGTGCTAGCTTCCATTTACCGGGTGCCTTTCAAATGCCGCCATTGTGGTAGGTGCTTTATATATATCTCATATCTTTACAATAACTTGCAAAGTCAGCCTCATTTTTATCATTCTAAGTGAATGAAACTGAGGCTCTCAGAGTTTAGAGACTTCGTTTAAGATGGTATGTCCAGTGGTAAAGCCAGGATTTATATCCAAATCTATCTGAATTCAATGCCTAAGTTTTTTGTTTTGTTTAAAGATTTTATTTATTTGACAGAGAGAGACACAGCGAGAGAGGGAACACAAGCAGAGGGAGAGGGAGAAGCAGGCTTCCCGCTAAGCAGGGAGCCCGACTAGAGGCTCAATCCCAGGACCCCGGGATCATGATCTGAGCCAAAGGCAGACGCTTAACGACCGAGCCACCCAGGTGCCCCTAAGTTTTTTTTCATAATGCCCATGACCTTTTCTGTATACAGGCTGTCTGGAGAATTCCATGTGAGATTCATCTTTGACCCTGAAGGAGATACTCTAGAAGAATAATCCAAACATCTGACTATAATATGAAGCAATAAGCAATAATAAGCACCTGCAAATACCTGAAGAGTACTCTGAGCAGACTGGGTGGGTGGGATTTTGAGAGAGGAAGAAAGAACTTCCCACACTGGGGCGTGAATAAAGAACACAGATAACACAGGGTGTAGGTATTTTCATAGACTGAAGCATGGGAAACATTGAAATGAAAGGGAGAGCAGAGCCATATTTTTGGAGAGCCTTGAATGCTGGACTCAAGTACTTCTATTTACTTCAGTAGCTGCACAGAGGGAATGGGGGGGTACTTTGAAGATTTCAGAACAGAGGAGGAGCCTATAGGAAGCTGTAGTTTACAAAGATTACTCAGGCTGTAGGAAGCAGGATGAAGATTGGGTAGGAGCAGGGACCAAATGGAAAGACTTGTTAGGACACTGTTTCAATTGTTTAGATTTAGAGGAAATGCATTGAAGATCTGAAAGAGATTGATGGCAGTGGGAATGGAGAGGATGTATAGATCAAAGAAATGCAAAAGAGAGGAAGTAGAAAGGGCTTCCCTACTCCTGACTGTGGGGGACCAAGGACAGTAAGTCAACATGGTATATTGGGGGAATGGGGGTTCCAACAGCAAATATGGGGAAGTAAGATAAAGAAATGATTGCCTAGGCTTTGCCTTTAGTGAGTTTGGGGTGCCCACTGTATAGGATAGGAACTACTCACAAATGCAGCTGGTGGCTGGAATCTCTAGGATTAGAGACTGGGAGATAAATTGCAGCTAGAAATAAAATTGAAATTTATCTGGAATTAGGTGGTTGGTGAAACATTAGGGGAAAAAAAGATGCCAGCGAAGGGAGAAAGCAAATAAACTGAAGCCAAAGTGTTGAAGAATGCGTGGCATTGAGGAGAGCCTTTGTTTGAAAGTATGCAGGCAGATGAGTAATACATGATATTTTATGGCTTGTTACAGAGACAAGGAGGCTCAAAGGTAGGACTACCCACCATGGGAGCAAAAGCTCTCACTGTATACTTACTTGCTGGCTTCTGGGATACTTATAGGACAAAGACGGGGTGGAGTGTCATCCAGCGGGAGGAGAAGCCGGGCTTGTTTTGTACGCTGATGGAGGAAATAGGTGCAGATACAGTGTGATGTAGGGGATTGGTTCACCCAGGGTCTTGTCAGCCCCTACGTACTTCCCTTACCCATACTGCCCTCTCCTTTTTAGCCTGGAATCACTATCTTTTTTTTCTTTTCTTAAGATTTTATTTGTTCATTTGAGAGAGAGAGGGAGCATGAGCAGAGAGGAGAAGCGGAGGGAGAGGGAGAAGCAGACTCCCCACTGGGAAGGGCACCCGATGTGGGGCTCAAACTCAGGACCCAGAGATCATAACCTGAGCTGAAGGTAGACACTTAACTGACTGAGCCACCCAGGCACTCCGGAACTGCTATCTTTGCTGCAAGAGATTTTCCTTCAGAAAGTCAGTGTTAAGATGTACACATTCATTCATTCATTCCTTTATTCAGTAGACATCTACTGGCAGCTACTATATACCAGGTATTGTGATAGAGCTAGGTGTACAAAATGACATAATTCCTGCCCTCATCTTATTAGGGAATGTAAACAATAAGAGACAAATATATACATAAAAGGAAATGAATATATAATTATATATATGATGAATGCCATAATAGGAGTGTGATAAGTGCACCATACTTTCAGAATGGTAGAGATGGGTGGTGGGGAGTCAATGAAGGCTGCTCTTGGAAGTGATATTTAAACTAAGACCGAAATTGAGTAGGCGTTCACCAGATTGTCTGTGGAAGGGAAAGCCTTCTAGACAGAGAGAAATCCCAGGGCAGGAGGAGCAGAACATTGAAGGCCAGAGGAACTGAGTAATAGTGGGGACACAAATACATGAGTAGCCTGTGATGAGGTTGGACAATGGATGAGAGCCGAATCCTGAGGAGCCTTGTGGAACATTTTAAGAACATGAGATTTTAGGGACACTTGGATGGCTCAGTCGGTTAAGTGTCTGCCTTCAGCTCAGGTCATGATTTCAGGGTCTTGGGATCAAGTCTTGCATGTGGCTCCTTGCTCAGCAGGGAGCCTGCTTCTCCCTCTGCCTACCGCTCCCCCTGCTTGGGCTCTCTCTCTGACAAATAAATAAAATTTTAAAACAAAACAAAACATGAGATTTTATTCCACTTGCGATGGAAACCAGTGTAATTGACTTTGCGTTTTTAAAACTTTGGAAGAATAAAGGGAGATTTGCAAGAATGGATAAGAGAGAGATGAATTAGCGGTGCTACTGCAGGGATCCAGGTGATAGAAGATGGTGGCACGGACTGCTCTCGTTGCAGTGGAGATCTGCTAATTTTCTGATGATTTGGAAACTATTTGATAGAAGAGACAGAACTGTGATTGGTAATAGAATTGATGAAGAGTGTTTGTTCTTCAGCCATGCCCCCTTCGCCCTGACTCCATGCACATACGTCTGAGAGCTTTATCTATCCATGTCATTCATTGAGAGTCACTAAGGTTAAAGCATTCTTTAAAATATACATAGTAATATCTCTTTTAAGCTTTTTTTTTTTCAATTGACAAAAATTTATGGGGATAATGACATGTGTCAGGAGCTGTATTAGATTCTGGGGTTACAAATGTGAATCCAAAATCTGCTTGAAGAGCTGCCAGATCTCGCTTTGTTTATGAATTTTGTCAAGGGCATCATGAAGTTTATGTTATAAGAGCAATGCCATTTATTATACAGTATAATCAGACCAATTAAAAGATTGGAAAATTAGTAAGGGAATTGACACTTCATAAAGATAGTAACAGATATTACCTCTTTTGATTCTCACAATGATCCTCCAAGTCTGTGGTTCTCAGTGAGGTAATGGAGTTTGCCCCCAGGGGACATTTGGCAATACAGATCTTCCCCAACTCATGATGGGGTTGCCCTTCAGAAGTTGAAAGTATCTAGAGTCAAAAATGTATTTCACGCACCTCACCTTCCGGGGGCGCCTGGGTGGCTCAGTTGTTTAAGCGTCCACCTTCAGCTCAGGTCATGATCCCAGGGTCCTGGGATCGAGTCCCACATCTGGCTCCCTGCTCAGTGGGGAGCCCGCTTCTCTCTCTGCCTGGGGCTCCCCCTGCTTGTGCTCTCTCTCTCTCTCTCTTTCTCTCTCTCTGACAAATGAATAAATAAAATCTTAAAAAAAATACACCTAACCTACGGACCATCATAGCTTAGCCTAGCCTGCCTTCCACGTGCTCAAAACGCATCAGCTTGTAGACGGGCAAAATAATCTAATGCAAAGCCTGTTTTATAAAGTGGGGTTGAATATCTCACGTAATTTATTGAATACTGTAGTGAAAGTGAAAACCAAAGGGGTTGTATGGGTATGGAGTATGTGAGTGTACCAGCTGTATCTCCATGATCGTGTGGCTGACTGGGGAGTGTTCCCGCTGCTGTTGCCCAGCATCACAAGAAGGGACCATACTACATATCGCTAGCCCGGGGAAAGACCAAAATTCAGTATTTTAAGTATGATTTCTACTGAGTGCATATTGGTCTCACACCATCATAAGGTCAAAAAACCATTAAGTTGAACCCTTGTAGGTCAGGAACCATCTGTATTTGAAGACATTGTATTAGTTGTCCTAACTGGAGGGGTGCAACTGACACCTGGTTGATAGAGACCAGAGAGGCTGCTATGCATTGACAATGCACAGTACAGCTCCCCATAACAGAGAATTATCCACCCTAAAATGTCAGTAGGGCTGAACAGGGCAAGACACTTTGCTGTAAGTTATTTCCTTTTTACCTGTAAGAAAAATAATTGCCTAAAATATAATCTGACTCCTAATTTGACACATTCTGTATTATACTTCATTACCTGTCCCAGAAGTTTTAGTATCTGACTGACATTCAAGTTAAATCTGTATTCATATACGTAGTTAACATTGGCTATTTCGTCTGCATTTCTATGAAGCAGCCACGTCAATATATTAAGACCTGGTCAGTCTAGCCAGGTAAGGTATACACTGAATTAAATAAAACAATGAAATGTCCAAACGGCATAAGCACAAAAACAGTATAACCCTCGTGCTGTATTATAAGTACTTAAGTGATAATTTCCCACAGCATAAATAAGAAATCAACTCGACACATGAACATTGCGTTTGTATTTCCCTTTGTCCTGATGCGGTACTCTTGCATGCATCATCACGTTGAACCATGTTATCAACTTTAAATGCTGTTGCCAGGCTTTTTTATTTGATTGTATCTCCATTTATACTTGTTCCATTTTATGTGAAAGAGGCTGGAAATATCATAAATCACTTTCACTGAGACCATCTCTATTTATCTATAGATCAGATGACAGATAATAAGTGTTATTTAATGGATCCAACATAGCATAATCTCCCCGTGCTCAACTTCAGATCCCACCAGCAATACCCTTATTGCTTAAACTTCAAGTAGATAATCTGCAGAGAAGTTTTTAATATATTTATGTATCCTTTAGAGATTTTAACCTCCTAAACAATAATGACTAGACCCACATTTCTAAGCTGTGAGCATTAATGCCAATATTTCGTGATTCTTTTCCATGAAGACAACTTTTCCCCATTTTTCCCCCAGAGGAAGTAGGCATCAGAGAATAACAACTGTGCTTACATTTACTAGAATCCAGAAGAATGGCCCACATCACCAGCAGATGCAGTGAGGTGTGTACGCAGTGAGGTGTGTACGCAGTGGAGAAAGAGTGCGGTGTGCGTGTAGGCCAAGCAGACAGCGGTCTGCTGGCATGATCTGAAGGACCCCACAAAGTGGTTCCTTTCCCTCCTCCAACTTCAACTCAGCCCACTGGCCTTCAGGCACTGAGTTCCCATAGAAAAGATTGATCATTAAATATGATGAAGAATTTCTTGTCTTGAGCAGGCCACTATTAAAATGTTAATGTGCTGAGATGTAGCAGAAATTTTTAACCAGTAGCAAAAAACTACTTAGCTCATTTAACCGAAGGTTTCTACCCTGGAATACCTTGCTGAGGTATTGTGACCCGTGGAAATAAGACACATGTAGTAGGTACTTGTAGTGAGAGTCAAAGCAAGTAACTGTCTTCTTGGCCTGAACTTGGCCTACCACATTGGCTTTATTTCTTAAACACCCAGTTCCCTTGAGGCCACGCTATCTTCTCTAATGCTGCCTCATGCGTTCATGCCTGTGCCCCTTCCACTCTTCTCAAAATCCCCTTCGCTGCCCTGCCTCAGGTGATCGCTGACCAAATATCATTCAGGGTGAGGGAGTGAATCACTACTCTGAGAACCTTAAGCAACATGTAAATATTTGGCTTGTGCAATCCCTGACACAATGGAAGAAAGAGTTGGAAGGATCTGAGCCTTGAGGCCTGCCAAGAATTGAGACCAAAGAGTCAATGCTGTCAGGCCCTGTTTCTGCTCTTGCTGCATCTCTCTGCTCCTTGTGACTCTTGACCTCATTCCCATCTGTTGCCGAAGAACCTTTTCCATCTAGTTCAGCTTAGAATCCCAGCTGTAAAGAAATTTTGTTTTCTCCCAATATCTGTATATCAGGNAGAGTGCTAATTCCTATTTGGCCTTTAGGCCTCTTTCAGGACCAATCAATGGGTCCAGAGGAGTGGGGGAATATGATTGGACAGAGCTTGGTTATGGATCCACTCTTAGCCAGAGGTCAGGATCCATAATCTGGAGAAGGAGGAGGGGCAGAGACATTTGGGCAGCCAAACAGGAGCTGTACAGTATGCTACATCCCAAGACCCATCTGAAGAGGGACTTTGTGAAGCTTTTCCTGACCCTGCAGTGGGAATGGGCACCCTTCCCTTGTGCCTCTGCCCATCAATAAATCCAAACCATTCATTGTATTAGTTGTGTATTTACCTTTATTTACACTCCAAGCTTGCTGAAGTTAATGCTTTTGGAATGTTTTCAGATAAATATTGCATCTCCTGTTAGCTCTTCCTCCGAGATTCAGGAGTGTATTAGTGACTGGTATGGAGTGTGTGGTCAAGCTAAATGACCAGAAAGTCATTTCAATTCCATGCCACATTTTATCAGCCCACTTGGGCGAAGCCGGCCCTATTCAGAGAACATTCTAGGTTTTAGCCTTCTGTTGGCCTTGTTATAGAAAAATACTTCAAACAACATGTTGTGTTTCAACAATTTAAGACCAACAGGCCTATAATAATAATCCGTGTTCCGGCAAGTAGGCCTTTACTGACTTTCCTTTTTTATTACTAAAAGTTGATTTTGAAGGATTTTATTATTCAATGGTATTAAAAAAAACCATAATGAACACCCACGTACCCACCATCCATCTTTAGAAGTAAAACATTAAAAACTTAAAAAGATAGTTCAAGCCCCTTTAGGCCCCTCCCTGATTTCAGCTGAATTCCCTTCCCTGTCCCTCCCAGAGATAACTATCTTGAATTTGGTATTTCTTATTCCTATGTATTCTTCATACTTCTTCTTCTTTATTAAGTTTGGTTGCAAAAGAATGAACAAACAAGCTTCTACCCCACACAGGAATATACCAGTAGCAGTGACATTTCTCATCCTGTTATCAGCTGTGTTCAAATGTCTTTCCATATTAGGTCATCCTCCCAAGGAACTGGCATCAAGTCTATTAGTATTGTTGAGTAAATGACATGGACCTGCAAAGAAGCAAAGCGGGAATGTACTCAAGGAGAAAACCCAGCTCCCAATCTTGCTGAGGAAGATAGAATACATCTAGTGTGTGTCTTTCATGTTCCTTATCAGACCAAGTGTTTCTCAACATCCTACTAATAGAATAGCATTTAATTTTAATTCTAAGCATTCCAGGTATCTGGAAGGTCATCCATGATGGACAAGTCAAAATCGTGGAAGTCTTTGAAAGTGATTCGGTTCTGAATTCCTGCTTTCTTTGTATGTAGTAGTAAGAATTGGTTTTTAAAATTGTCTAACCTTACAGGAACAAGGAGAATGAAGCAGAAGAAGCTTGGGTACATGGCTTTCCCAGTTACTGGCTCTGTGACTTTGGGCAGGTCATTTATATTCCCTTAGTCTAGGTACAATGATACCTGTTCTGCCTACTTTTCATAGTTGCTTTTAGAAAAAAAAAATGAGATTAATTCATGTGGCTCATAAACTGTAAAAACACCATAAATTTAAGGATAATGCCTTTGGTGGACACTGTTCTGTGTCTCATCATGGGGGCAGAAATGATGGACATGATTTCTCTGCCTGAGTAAATATTTTTTAGACTTGAGGCTCAATCATGAGAACTCCAATTAATTATTTCCATTTTATCTAAGATTTTAGCATTATGAAAAATGGTCTTGTATTCATTTGCTTTGACATATCCCTAGTCCAGAATCCAGATGTCATAATCTATCTACTTACTGATTATGTGAAAAAAGAGGTAAATGTGAATTTTCTCTTGTACTGTAGCTTCAGGAGAGGTTCCAAGGCCTGGGAACACAGCAGCAACAACAAAAAGTAAATAACAAATACTTCACCTTCTAAAGCAAGGTGCTAGAGTTCCAGCTCCATCCATGGAATTTTCTGCAACAATGGAAAATTTTCAATATCTGTGTCATCCAATATGGTAGCCACCAGCCACATGTGAGTACTGAGCACTTGAAATGTGGCTCCTGAGATCAAGGGACTGAATTGTATTTTATTTTATTGTGATCAGTTAAAATGTAAAAGTACAGAACCACAAGTGGTGAGTGGCTTCTGTGTTGGACAGTGCAGACTAAGACAATAGATGTTGATTTTACAGAGGAAGTAGCTAAAACCCAGTGCAGCCTCTGCCTACCTAACCATCATGTACTTCCAGGGTATAGAAGATAAGATAAGCATTCATTGGGAGGTGGAAAAAGACTGTTCTGAGGATCAGGTTGCAGATAATTTCATTGTGCTATGAATTCTCCATCTCTTCTCACAGAGGGACAGAGCATAGTGCTTGCCCTCATGTCTCTATCCAAATGAGTTAGTGTTTAAAGCTCCATTAGGAAAGATTTACAGGCAGAGACTGGTGTCTGACAGGCTGAAGAAGAGTCTGCACATGAGAGACTGGCTAAAGGGGCTGATGCTGAAGAGGGATCCTCTTCCCAGCTTGCTGAGCATAGATGGCCAACACTAGACCAGGTATGGGCCTGCTAGGGGAGAGAATCATGCATCATTTTAACAGAGACCCACCCAAGAGGTGTGAGGTGACCTCAAGTGAGAGATAGACACCAGACAGCAGGGGCTACCAAAGAAGTCTTAAACGGTCAGCAGGAATAGGCATCACCAGTTGGCAGGCAACTGCAGATCTTTAGAATAAATTTCCGTGGAACCCTCAGGAGGACCTAACGCAAAAAAAGACTGTTCTAGAAATCTGCAACACTCAGACGATATCAATGCTAGATTGTAAATGTTTTGGTAAAGGAAGACCGCTTCTGTCCTGTGTTGCTCTTCCCTCTCTTAACCCAGGCCCCAGGCTCAACCCTGGAGGACCAGCATCTTCATAGTCAGTGGAGGAAGAGAAATCAAGGGAGGAAAATAATGCAAAGCCAACCGCACTTTTTTCCATCACAAATTTCTCAGCCTGAGGCAGACCCAAGCTGAGGGAAGGAAGACGTTTTCAAAGAATTTGAGATTGTGTTGGATTGGACTGGAATTCTTCAAATGTGAAAGCAATCAGGAAAGCGATGTCATCTACCTAGGGTTTCATCCAGGACCTGAGAAAAATCATTTGACGGCATGAGTTTAAATGAGAATTGGTTAGGAAACACTAAATTTTCTCTCTTGCACCTGCTGAGCCCAGCTCATTCGATAAACTGATTACAATACTAAGGATAATTGTACATTATTAATGATACATTAATAGTGATGGTGATGAATAGCTAACATTTATCAAGTGTTTACAACCTGCTAGGTACTCTTCTGAGCACTTTGTCTGTTTTAACCCCTCAGCTGGAAATACACATGGAACTGATTCCTCCCTATCTGAGGTAGTTCAGAAAACTGAACTGTTCGAGTTTTTGGAGTCTCACTGGAAGATAAAAATTACACCTATTGCTGTAATAAATATTAATATTTATTAAGCACACTTACCAAGCATTTCACATGCATTATTTCATTTACTACTTTAACAGTGCTGTGAAATAATTACTCATTTCATTCATTTTATGGATAAGTTGAGGTTTAGAGGAGTGAAGTCAATTTGCCTAATGACAAGTCTAGGCTAGGAATCTAGGGCTATTGGGCCTCAGTGTCTTGCTTTTTGTCCATATTCTGCATTGGAGGAAAGGACTAATGCTCACCTGTTTTCTCTTCTTAAAAATAAGTGCATTAATTATAAAGAACAAGAAAATGTCTTGCTCAAGCAAAAATTTAAACTTTAAATTGGTAAATGTGAACATTGCAAAAACACCTTGGGTACTAGTTAATAATTAAATTAGTTTCTTCTCTTGCCCCAAACTCTTAACATTACTATGGAAAAAAAGTGAATACTGAAAATGGCTCAAATTGACAGTCGATCTGTATTACTGCAAATAGAGGAATAACAAAAACAAGGGGACAGCTCTTCATTTCTGACTGCCTTGAGTACTCCTGATCCTTCCAAATCTTCCTCTCCACTTGATTTCATTGTTGCTCTTAAAATGAATTCCAAAACCCAAGAGAGGGATAAGACTCTTACCAAGAAGAAAAGGAAGAAGCTATGCTGTTCTGGTTCAGTGTATTTTGAACTCTTGAAATTTGGGGCCTATTTATACTTCAAGACAAACAGAGATCATGTTAACAATAGCAGATGTTGTAAAGGAAGGATAGAGTTTTTTATAGGCAAATCTATGTGGGGTCAGAAGCAATAGGCTCTTCCTGTGGAGGAAGTCAGATGGGCAGCGGTAGTTTGGCTAGAAAAGAATGGTTATTGTATTACAGTCCAGGCTGAGAGCACAGTGCAGTGCCCATCTCTGTTGGTTGATGCTCGTGCAAATTTGCTACTCCTCACACAATTTTCTGCTTGTCCCAGGCATTACTTCCAAAACTGAGTAGGTGGCTCAAATGCAAGGAAAACATCTAACCATTTTGAAGGAGCTACGAGATGCCTCATATTTGCAAATATGATTGGAAGCATTTATCTGTTCTTCCCCTCCACCACATCTTCTAAATATTAGCATTTAATAAAATACACATTTCTTTCATTTATTTTGAACTCCTTCCAAAGCCAGCAAATACCAGAACCTCAAATGTTATGATAGGATAGGTTCTTTATTGGTTTGTTTTCTTTTCATTCTTTCTGTTTTTACTGTGTGATTCTTTTTCATTATAAATCCTTATGTTTCCAACTCAAGGAGCCTGACTAATCAGAAGGGCTTCCAGCAGAGGTAGACAAATATTCTCAATGCTATCCTGAGACCCTACAGATGCAGATAGCTCTGCTATTCACAGGAAATGAAGAAGTCAGGTCCATCAGAGACGGGGGATTTCCTCTTCAGATAAAGTATGTTAGCTGTGGCATATTACTGATAGAAAGCTCAGGAGTAGAGACAAGATGGTTCCAGATGGTGGGGGAAATGGCCCCTTCTTGTCCTGGATGCCTCTGAAAGCAAAGCCTGACACAGAGGTTATTTATTTGGGAGGTGATTCCAGGGAACAAATGTGGGGGACAGCAGTAATGAAATGAAGGAGGGAAAGCAACTCAAGATGCCTACAGGAGATACTTGATCTTGTGAGGCCTTCTGAGAACTTACGAAATGTATCTCAGTACTAACCATAGACAAAGAGAGAAGACACAGGACACAGGTTCATGTCTCTGATTGGTCAAAGGTAGCCCCACCTCAAATACTTTCTGGTCACATGTGTGGTGGTTCATCATGCAGTAGCATCAGAAAGACCCAGAGGCAGAAGGCAAGTAGGTCTCTCTTTAGATTTCTCCTGCATAGAACTGAGAGCTATGCCAGTAGCTGGAGAAAGAGTTGACACCATGGAGATTTGAAGCGGCATACAGTTACCCAACATAGGCCTCCTCAAAAAATGGTAATTACAGGGTTGTGGTTCAGAGTTAACTCAGAATGATATGAGTTGAGGCTCCATCTGGATTACTTCCCAGCTGTGTATCTGGAACAAGTCATTTGCTCCTAGCTCCAGTTTTCTCATTTTTTAATGAATGGCATTTGTCTGGTTGTTGTGATGAGTGAGTAAGTCACATAAACTTAGTGCCTAGTGCACTGTACATACTCAATAAATTCTATCATTGATATTTAATGGTATTCATATTAAACATATATTTGTTGAGTTTGGTCCGCAGCTCAGATCAGTGGTGGCAAAACACTATTTAGAGAAACAAAAAGGAAATTTTGAAGAGATGTAGGATTTGTACCTTTCATTGGATAGCTATGATTCCTGTACACAAGAAGTACAGTACGGACTACTGCTCTTTTTTTTTTTTTAATAAAGATTTTATTTATTATTTGACAGAGAGAGAAACAGCCAGTGAAAGAGGGAACACAAGCAGGGGGAGTGGGCGAGGAAGAAGCAGGCTCCCAGTGGAGCAGGGAGCCCGATACGAGACTCGATCCCAGGATCCTGGGATCACGCCCTGAGCCGAAGGCAGATGCTTAACGACTGAGCCACCCAGGCGCCCCTGGACTGCTATTCTTTAAGATGACTCTCAGGCATGAAGATCCCAAAGTTATTCCAAATCATTAAAAAAGGGAATACAATATAAAAAAGATATTTTGTTATTAGGTATGTTTAATTTTATTTAAATTTATGGGAAAAATTTTAAACAGGCCTGTCACTGATTCAAGGAGCCTTTATACACTGCAGGAACATTTGCTTCCTTTGTCCTCCATAAAATAAGGGTGTTGAACTAGACCATTCTTAAAGTTGATTTCAATTCTTAAATTTTATATTTCAAAATAGTTATGTTATCATTCCTGAATATTGATTAGCTGGAATATCTAATTTCTCAGTCATGCTGCCCACGCAAAGTGACTTACTTGTATATGGCATGGACAAAAAGACCTGCTCATAAATATAGTCATTAAATGCAATTATACTGACTGCTCCAAATTCTAGATGGGTTGATTTCCCAATGTTTATTATGTACAATATGGGATGTCTTTTCACACAATGATCATGTTAGAAAAAAAATAGGCAAATTTCCAGGTCAGTGAACAAAAGCCCATTTTATTCATGATAGTCTACAAGCTCAGTATTTTACTAATACTTTTCTGGATTCTGAACACTGTGTGTTACAGGATTCTTCTCCCCATAGGAAGAGTTCTGACGTTTGATACAAAGGCCATTGTGGTTTCTGCTCCCCTGGTCTTAGGAAGCCTCTCTTTCCCAGGGAGTAGGATCTCTGATATTTTTTCCAAGTATCCTAACTTCCTTCAAAGTGGGACACTTTCAAGAGGCAAAGGGGCAACTACTAATAATTTTGCTGGGATGACAAGTATAAATCATCATCGTCCTGAGAGTCACATGCCCCTGAAAGTGCTTCCATGGCCTATTTGTAGACACAGTAACATGGAAGCTGTCATTTATTTTCAGTTTCATTGTGGTTATTCACCAATGTTTCCTGGGAATCTACCATGTATGACATCTGGGGATATGGTGTGATAAACAACATGGTACCTGACTTTGCAGAGCTTGGAGGCTAGTGTGAGATGGAGGCATTAAATAATTGCAGTAAGGCATGAGTGTGATAACTGAGGAAGTCCAGGGTGTCAAGAGAGCATCCAGTAGGGGCCCTCAGCTGATGATCTAAGGTAGGGCTTAGCAAACTCTTCTGCAAAGGGTCTAGCAAATATGCTAGGTTTTCACTATTTAAGGCTTTAAGGGCCATATATGGTCTCTCTCCTCCTCCTCCTTATCTTCCTTTTCCTCCTCCTTTTCTTCTTTAAAAATTCTTTAAAAGTTTTAAAACCATTCTTAGCTTGAGGCCTATAACCATTACAAGCCATGGGTAAATTGGCCCATGGGCCATAATTTGTCAATGCCTTATCTAGGAGATCAGGAAAACTTTCTGGAACAAGTGGCATGCAAGCTGAGGTTTGAAATATGAATGAATGAGCTAGCTGGGTAAAGCATTGTAGGAAGAAGGATACGAGATGGAGGGATAACATGTAAAGCACAGAGACCAAAGTGTATTGTATCTTTAAAGAATCAAAAGAGGGGCACCTGGGTGGCTCAGTCATTAAGCGTCTGCCTTCGGCTCAGGGCGGGATCCCGGAGTTCTGGGATCGAGCCCCACATCAGGCTCTTCCGCTGGGAGCCTGCTTCTTCCTCTCCCACTCCCCCTGCTTGTGTTCCCTCTCTCGCTGGCTGTCTCTCTCTCTCTGTCAAATAAATAAATAAAATCTTAAAAAAAAAAAAGAATCAAAAGAAACCCAGCCTGGCTGAGAATGCCCCAACATGACACTGAGATGTGAGAGATCAGTTCCTAGAATGTTTTATAATCCATGTTAAGGATTTTAGGCTAGATTTAAATGGTCTAGACAAATTTACAGAGGGTTTTACATGAATGATCAGATCTGCATGGGGCAAGAGAGGTAGCAAGGCATCCAGGATGGTGGCAAAAGTCCAAAGGAGAGATAATGAGGCAGCATAGGCTGGGATGATGACATGACAAATACATGACTTCAGTGTGATTTGTGAGGTGACTTGGCTGCATTTATTTGTTGATCGATTGAGTGTAGGGAATGAGGACGAGATAGGAGGCAAGCATGACTTCTGGGTTCTTCCTTAAACAACTAGTTTTCTTCCTTAAACAACTAGGTGGCTGGTGGTGACATTGACCGAGAATGAACCCTGGAGGAGGAGCAGGTTTGGAAAATAAGAATATAGTTTTAGACATGCTAAATACAAGGTATATGCTAGATATCCAATTGGTGCTACCCAATAGGGAGTTAGATGTACAGCTCTGTTGTTCACATGAGAGATCAGAGATTGAAGGTCATCATATAGATGGGAACCAAGACCATGGGACTGAATGAAATTGCATCTGTAGAATAAGAAGAGCCTCCCAATGTTAAAGGAATGGCTAGGCAGGGAAGATCTCACAAAATATACAAGAAGGAATAGACAGACATGTAGGAGGAAAACTGGGATATTGTAGAGAACTGAATTCAAGGAATGAAAGCATTTCAAAATGAATGGGATGGTGCTAGTATCAAATGTTGCAACTAGGGAAAACAAAATAAGGTTTGAGAAGAAATTATTGGATCTAATAACACAGACTTCATTGGTGATCTTGATACAAGCAGTTTCAGAGAAGTGGTAGGGCTGGAAGTCAGACAGCAGTGGATCAAGCAGTGAGTGTGAGTACCTAGAGATGGTGAAAGTGAAACCTTTTATCAAGAAGCCTAACAAGTTGAAAGGTTGGAGGAAAAAGAAAGAAACAGGATGGTAGCTAGAGCTGGATATCAGAATGGGGATAGGGCTTACTAAAATAGGGGATGTCTTGAACATGTTTTAATGTGCATGAGAAAAAGTCAAGAGACAAAGTGATGGTACAGGAGCAAGGTTTTTTGAGAAATCAGGAAGATGTAGGATTCAGAGCACACAGGAATAGGAGCTTCTCAAATGAGGCAATAGAAAGCAGAAAGGATGCATGAAGATGCTGGTCAATTTCTTTTCAGAAGCAATTGACAGTTCAATATTCTTCCTCATTGTGACTCCCAATCTTTTTAATTGGGAGACTGCCCCCACTTTCAATGTCAAAAACCTCATGAGACTGTCACAATAATATTCATTTCTTAATTTTCCATTGATTGGAAAAATACATGTTGACATAAAGCTACTATATATTCAGTAAGTCTTTTAAATGAACATGTTTTAGTAATCACCATACAGCTATGTAAATTTTTAAAAAGGTGGTATTCTATGTGTCAAATACTCTTTTCCAGTCTACACAATGCTTGGTTAGCATATGAATCCTCAGATTCTTTGCAATAATTTTGATAATAATAATTCAACTTATAGTAACTTAGCCATAGCTCAGACCCACAAGCCAGGGTCCTGGGCGCAACTGTTGCTTTTGGGAGAGGCAATCTCACACATAAAAGATAATAGTACTTCCTTGACTTGCAAAGAATTGAAGTGAAATTCATTTTTATTTCAGAGAAGAATCAGATTCACATGTTCCTAGGCATTTCATATAAGAGTTTGGCCAAGGATAGGACTATAGAGAAAATGCATGAATGGACAGGTGATAAAATGGGACAGAGTTTAGGGACTGAAGAGGGGCATCATGACTGAATAGCTAGGAAGTGGTTTCTGGTGTTTAAATGAGTCTTCTTCCACCTGTTGCACTTGCCCCTCTTCCTCTACATGTTCCTCCTCTCCTTTCTTCTCCCTCTTTTACCAGTAATGTTACATATTTTCTACCAATATAGACCAGTCCTGGAGTGAGATGGGAATTACAGATGGTTTATGAAGTTGTCCCTCATAGGGCTGAGAAAGGACAATCAATTGCAAGTAGAAAGAAAGGTCCTTCTTGGGGCTGCAATGCCTCTTATATAGGTTAAAAGTGTTTTTTCCAGTTGCTCATGTGCACTTAGGGACATTTATACATTGGGGATGCATAAATTGTGAATGACCTTCCTTCGATATATGAGAAAACAAAACAAGGGTCTATGATCCCCAGATGGAGAACTCGGGATGGGGATAGCAGACACAACAGACAAAATGTAAGTGAGTTGTTTCGATTGTTGAAGAAATATCAAGAGAAGAATGTATAGAGGAAGAAAAAATTCTATCCATCTTAGTTTCATTGGCTGGGGTCCAGCAAATTAGGCCAACATAAGACAGATTAACGAGAGAAAAACAAAAAGAAGCCTACTAACATTACATCACCCACGTACAAGGAGGACTCAGTGATGAGTAACTCAAAAGAGTGGTTAGAACTTGAGCCTATATAGCTTGTTAGCAAAGAACACTAATTGTCTGGAAAAGTAGCAAGACAAAATAAAGGGACTTTGAGCTTCTGGGGTGGAAATTGTGGGAAGGTAAATTTGTGGAGAAATTAATGGTAGGCAAGGGTTACACAGTAAAGTTTGTTGTGTGGATTCCTCTGGTATCATCACTGGGCTGATAGGGGTCTAGAGTCTCAGATGATTAACTTCAGTCCTTCCTGGTAGGGAGAGGAGAGGTGGCGCCCTTACAGATTTATCTCCTATCTTTAGGCAAAGAGGGGGAATGCAGAGAGCTTTTCTTGTTTCTCCTGCTTCTCAATTGTCTTCAGCTCAAAATAATCAGCATGCCAAAGTGGCATTTTGGGGAGAGGCATATGCTGCTACCTTTCAAAAGTCACCTAGTAACCGCTGTCAGACTTAGATTTCCCCACATCCTTACTTCACTTCTCTGATTGTAATGAGGGAAAATTGCAATTGATTCCTGTAAGTTTGACCCTGGGGCATTTAACATTTTTAAGCACCATCTGTATCTCCTAAGAGACTTCATTTTGATCCAAATTAGTATTAAGTTTATTAAGTTGAATTTTTATTCTTAGAGATTGATAATCTATGTATGATGCCTCTTTCTATGTAGGGCATGGAGGAGGATTCAGCTCAACAGCATCCGTGATTAATATGTGTTCTCTGCCCCTTACAGAACACATATAGTTTTCTGGCATTACTAGTGACTGAACTGGGGGCCAACTCAGGCAAAACTGTGAGGTAGGCAAAATTTTCTTTGGCATTTACCTTCCTACTTCCTCTTTCACTTTAAGCATCTATCCTGGCCTCATTTCCAGTTCTTACTTAGGTATTTGAACTTTAATAGAAAATTGCTACTGGGGGAAAAAGGCTTCAAGGCTCCACTAGATGGTTCTTTCCCCGCGGACTTTTAGATGGAAATGGGGCCCTGCAGGAGAGGCATTTTCTGGAGAAGGGCAGCCAGGAGTTTGTGCTGTGGGCAGTGCAGGCCTGTCACATGGGGTTCTGAGCGCTAGCTCTGAGACAGAGTCTCTTCTTGTGTCTTCAAACTATTCTTGAGGCCCCTTGACCCTGCACCCCCTGTGGGTACTGCCATATTTTTCTTCATCTCTTCATAGTCGAACATCTTCAAGGAGAAGTCTACCCTCATTGACTCCTTCTTACTTCTCACTCCATCTTTGCCCACCCATTGTTGCTTCTTTCACCATTACTTCATGGAAATTGCACCGGCAAACATCAGCAATTGTAAATTGACCAGATATTTTCTTCCTCTCTATATGATCTCTGCCAAATATGACTCTGAGTCTGCTCCCTGTTTCTTAAAATCCCATCCTCCTTTGGTTTCTTGGCAAGGTGATGTGCTCCCCTGGTTCTCCAACCTCTCAGTTCTAGAGCAACTAGTGGACCCAGGGCTGGGGGTGGGGGTGGGGAAACAGTATCCCACAGCGTTCCCCATTTCTTGATATGGACAATTAAATTTTCTCAATTCTTTTATCAAGTACTATGCAAACGATATTCAAGACCCCTTCTGACCTGATTGCTGGTCTGGATCCTGTCAAAATGGAAATTTGGGAGCCACCACTGCCCAAGCATTGCCTCCCCCTTATATTCTCCAAATCAATCTTCTTCTATCCGTACCTACACTGTTAGTGATCACTAAAGTTTTGTCAATAACCACCTTCTTTTCCTTTTTTCCCCCCATCCTGACCTTATCAATGCCCTGGCTTTTGACTCTGGGGTCCCAAATTTCTATCTATTCTAGGCTCACATCCCTTCCAGATCTGAATCTCTAACCACCTATCAGATATATCTCCATCCTACCTATTTTAGAATGCTTTATCTTCCACCTTTCACCCCATATTCAGTCTCCCAAATTAGTAGTCATTCTTGGGCACCTTGCCCTCTGAGTGGCTTCCTTCGTACAGTCCCAAAGGCTTGCTAAATCTATCACCCTAATAGCTGTAAAATTCATACTCTTCCATTTTCTCACTACTGCCTTGGTGTGAGCCTTTATCTGAGCAAGAGCAGTAAGTACTGTTCTCCCCTTTACTACTTTAAACCTCTATAATTCTAGCATTTGCACAAGGAAGGAGTGCTTTTTCTAAAATGCAAATCTGATCTGTAAACTTTGCCAGAAACCTGCTAACCGTCTGCCCTTTATTTTACAGAATAAAATCTCTGTTCATTAACATCACATCTGATGTGCTTTGTGATCTAACCACCTTCACAAGACTCTGGCTTCTTCTCCAGGCACCACATCCCTTCACAGTACAACCTTTGGATAGTATGTTCTTCTGGATCATTCTCTTAGTTTCATGACTGTGTCTTATCTACCTATATAGAAAATAGACTCCATGCCAACAGGGATTGTGGAGTGAACTCCCTTTCTGTAGGTGTGGCTTGACTGAAGCACATGTCAGCGGAAGGATGAGGAAAGGCAGACATGTGTCATTTCTCATCAGGTTACTACTGCCTTTAATCAGGACTGGCCTGACTAGCCTGATCCTGAGGTACAAATAACTTCAGAGATGTCCCAGGCACCTTCTAGACTAGGACCATCAGAGCAGAGATGTGAATAGCCTCCGTTCCTCAGAAACAGCAGCGCGTCCTAACTTCTAGACCCTTCTCTTTATGGTTATTGCTAGATAAGCTTTCCCGGATTTTAAAAAAAGGTGGACCTTTTGGGGTGGTACAGAGATATGCTAAAGTTGTCATCTGATTAATATCTGAAGAGGAATAGGTTACAAGATTCTTCAACACTTCATCAACCAGGCATGTTGTCACATGTTACGTAGGAGTTCACCACAGACCTTCCCAGGAGAGAGGAGACAGTAGACTTTGGTTTCCTTCTGAATTTATAAAATAAGTATCTGGCTTTGGTGGTTTATTGCCTGTTGTATGCTACATTGGTTTGAAAGATAAAAAAAATAATAATAATATTAAAGATTTCTCCCCTCTTTTGGCTTGGATTTATATTGAATAATCTGGCGTTTTGTTCATTTGTTCTTTTAAATCCTCATTTTAATTTTTGAGACGTCCAGGGGAAAATTCCCCATTAATTAGAGCCCTCCAATAATCAGAATCTTAATCGTCAGGATATAAAAAAAACTTATTGTGACAGGTGTAGTAAAAACATATCACAAATAAAATACTTCTTGACTCTGTCCTCATTGTCCCTTCTCATTCAGGCAAATTACCTGGAATGTCCATTTCTGTGAAGTGAGACAATGAAAATGGGTCAGAATGGTTATTCAGAAGCAATTCCTAATCAACTAAATATTCTGTAGGTTCAAAGTCCTTGTTATTAAGACTGCAAGGGGAGAAATACACATTTTTAGAAAAACTTCCAACGATATTTTCATAAGCCTTCCATCTGTGTTTATGTAGCACTTTATACAAATGTTTATGGAGCACTGTATACCTAGTTTTATTGAAGCACACATCATATGCCATTATACTACTTTGTCTATTTGTCTGTCTCCCCTTGAATTTTAGTGTTTTGAAGTTAGGGGGCCATTTATTTCTCTTTGTGTCCTCATCAGCTAGCAAAGTCCACGCGAATTATAGTAAACATTTAATTGATACCTGTTTAACCAAAGGCAACTCTGAGAAAAAAAAAAAAAAAGAATTTCTGATAATTCTGAGTCCCAGAGAAAATTTGTACATTGAATTCTCTATTCTTTATAGAGGTTTTAGAGATAAAATATAGAGCCATTACCTTGCTAATTATGTTATCTGAGATATGTAAACCTGATACAAGTTTTGAATCTCGTCAAGAAAAAATAGTGGAAATTTGTTTTCTTATTACATAAGTATACATATAATATTCTCAATTTTGCCTCTGTCAGCAGGAAAGGTTTTCTGAGCTCTGTTGTATAAAATATAAGTTTAAGAAATAATCAGCCTGTAAAAATTTCCATTAGTAACCTTTTAACACTAGCATGGACGTTGAAATCTTGAATTCTGCTCATCTACATTTCTGCCTGACCCTTCTTTGGTACCCTATCTGACTTGTCATAGGACTGAATGCATAATGGATACTTAGTAAAAAGTGGTTAATTGATCTATTTCTCTAACTGCTCGGTTTTAGGAAAACACTTTGCCTTATCCCATTAGAATTTTAATCCATGGAATCCTAAAAATGCAGTGTAAACACAGATATTTATAATGAGGATTAGTTTAAATGACTGGGCTGGACTATGAGGGATATGCTCAGAAATAAACTCTAGAATCATCAGACAGACTTAACTTTCTGCCAAACATTAGAAGTTGGTGCAATCTGTGAAGGACTAGAGGTGATATCTCAGACAGCCTAAGAGAGTCCTCTGAATTAACACATCAGGCCAAAGGGGTGGGTTTTTGCTTAACTTTCACTTAATCATTTCAAATGCAGCATTACCAGTGATACCAACCATACAAATATGTTTAAAGATCTCAAAACCACGTAAACTACACGGCAAAAGAATTGCATCGGGTAAAATAAAACCCAGAGTGAATGCCTTCGTTCGTTAAGTTTAGCATTTTAGTGAAACTTCTTTTTCCCTTTGGGTGCCAGGGAAGTCCTTGCTAATTTTCACTTGTTAAAAGAGTGCATTTTCCACTGCCTGGATAGGGCGGATTGTATTGTAAATCCTGCCTAAATTTAGTTTGAATAAACCAGTCAAGAATTTAACCTCTGTTTGACAAACTAATTGGCTAGGGGTTTAAAACCATCAGTTATGTAATAAAACTGTATGCAATCAATTAGGGTGAGCTGATTATGTTCAGGCGGCTTCATTTCTGAAGAATCTTGTTAGCAGGAGAGCCCTCTGAGTGCCTTGCCTAACCTTTAGCAAGCAAGTCAGCCTTCTGTATAAGCATGAGGTTTTCAATTCCCCGCCAATTTCACAGGGCTTTCAGGTAATGGGCTGCATTTTACTGAAGGGAGCAATGTGAAGTGCAGGCGAAAGAATGGTTCTGGCATATTATCCTTTCCTTAGTGGATCACGAATGAGCTATTAATGTCTGGTTCCCTCTCTGGATGGCCCAGAAGAGGGGCTGGGTGCAGAGAATTAGGAGGCTGAGGTGGGGGCAAATGCAGTCCCTCTTGGGCTGGCTGTCCTCTGACACCAGGAGGCTGCAGATCTGGTCCAGAGCCAGCAGTCCAGGGGAGTTAGAGAATTAGACCCCTGGGGTGATCCTTAATAATAATGTGGACACTGGGAATCTGGGCAAGAGAGAGAATGTTCCAAGAAAGAAGGTGTGGGGGGGAAGGAGACGGGGTCTGGTGACTCTTTTCAGCAGAGGGGAGAATTAAGTTGTAGCTATCAATGACATTAATAATGTTCTCTGCAGGGGCACCTGGGTGGCTCAGTTGGTTGGGTGTCCAACTTTAATTTCAGCTCAGGTCGTGATCTTAGCTGGTGGGATCAAGCCCCGCATCGGGCTCCACACTCAGCACAGAGTCTGATTGTCCCTCTCCCTCCCCTCACTCTGTCTGTCCCTCTCTCTCTAAAGTAAATTAGTAAATAAAATATTTTTTTTTAAATGCACTCTCCATGTATCAGAAGAGGTTTGCTATTTTATTAATTAATTAATTTATTTATTTTTCTCATAATAATATTTTTTTATTATATTATGTTAGTCACCATACAGTACATCCCTGGTTTTTGATGTAAAGTTCCATGATTCATTAGTTGCGTATAACACTCAGTGCACCATTCGTAGTTTTCTTTCTGTTTGCATTCTAGACCTGCTTTTTCCAGAATCGTGCAGTTGAAGGGTTTTATTCAGTTATCAGAATTTGTGTTATATTTTAGTTTCTAATATGCACTAATTTCTCAGAAACACTATTTCATTGTTTGAATTAAAGCACAGCTTTCTATGAGTGAGTACCTGATACCTATGAAACCAAGTGTGTATACGCCTTATGAGGACAGAAGCCAAGTCTGTCCTATCTATGACTCCGCCTAGGATAATAGCTCTTACCAAATATTTGTTGAACGAATGAATGTGGTTCTGGTCTTTATAGCAGCCCCAAAAGCAAGGAGGCCACTTTTATAGTTACCATAGACACAAAAAGAATTAAACAAGTAGTTCAGGGGAATTACAGCTCTTCTGACAAATTACATAGTACAATTTTAGAAGATCTTATAGTTTGAATACAACATTGTATTATGTATCCAAGTACTTCTACAAAACACTTTATTGGAAAATAATGCTATTTCCTAATTGGAGAGCTAGTTGCTTTATATTAAGTACATACTACCTTATAACAGTTGATAAAGATATTTTTTAATAAAGCCATTCTAGCATTCTTAGACTGAAACTGTCAGCTTAGAGTACCAAGTGCTGGTGAGGATGTGGAGCAAATGGAACTCTCATATACTGGTGGTAGGAGCAAAATTACAGAGATACTCTGGAAAATGGTTTGGCAGTGGTTTTTTTTTTTTTTTTTAAAGATTTTATTTATTATTTATGTGACAGAGAGACAGCTAGCGAGGGAGGGAACACAGCAGGGGGAGTGGGAGAGGAAGAAGGAGATTCCCAACGGAGGAGCCCAATGTGGGGCTCGATCCCGGAACGCCGGGATCACGCCCTGAGCCGAAGACAGACACTTAACGACTGCGCTACCTAGGCGCCCCTGGCAGTGTTTTATAAAGTTATACATTTACTTAACATATTCCCCAGTAATCCTACTTCTGGTCACTGACCCTAGAGAAATGAAAATTTATGTCCACATAAATCCTCTAGACAAATGTTCAGAAGAGCTTTATTTGTGGTCAAAAGCTGGAAACATCCCAACGTCCTTCAACAGTGGTATGGATAAACAAGCCATGGTATATCCATGCAATGGAATACTACTCAGCAGTAAAAAGGAACAAACTGTTGATATATATTGATATTAATACACATAAGATAGATAATTCTCGAAGACCGTGGGAGTAAGAGACGCCGGTATGAAAAGGCTACATAGTGTATGATTTCAACTATGTGATATTCTGGAAAAGAGAAAACTATAAGGCCAATGAAAAGGTCGGTCACTGGTTACCAGAAGTATGGGCATGGTGAGACTACTATTACAAAGGTGCAGCACAGGGCATTTGGGGGCATGATGGAATTGTTTTGTATCTTAATTGTGGATACATTATTGAACTGCACGTAAATGAGCACCAAAAGAAAAAAAGCCACCATATGATTATTTAAAAAATAAAATAAAATCTCTCAGCCCATAAGATTTAGGTAATTGTTTAACCAACTGAGACTTACTTACAGTCAGGTGGTAACTTCTCGGGCACAACGCAACTAGATACCATGGGTTTTGAGAGCCATGGGATGGTTGTCTGAGAGTTGGAAAGGTAGAAAGTCAGTTATAGTGTAATTTTTTAAAATTATTTTTTAAATTAAACTCTATGCCCGATGTGGGGCTCAAATTCACAAACTTGAGGAGAGAGTAGCATGCTCTACCAACGGAGCTATCCAGGTGCTCCTAGAATAATTTTTTCAAAAAGACGTAAAATACTATTGTCAAAAAGGAAACTCTCCTATAATTATTCAAAATTTGAAGCAGAGTTGTGGAATCTTGTTTGAACCCATCACTTTGTTGCCCAGTTATGCAGATATCTCCCTCTGGTGTTTATTCTGGCATTAATTAATATAACAGAATTTGAAAGAAAGATTAGAAATGTGTTATGTTAGACAGAGCCTTGCTTTAAGGGACATGCATATTGATATGCCAGGAAAACTTGGGCGATTTTCTCACTGCTGAGATTTTCTTTTTTTTTCACCCAGTCTGGAGTCCAATGGAAACCACGTATTTATTAAATGATTGATGTTTGTGCTCCTTAAGAACCATGGGAATTACCATCCTAGATCACATCATTAGTCTGCCTAGTCTAACATCTTGCTTCTGGCTTAGGTAATTATCTGATGCTTTTGAGGGACATTTAAATCTTCCTTATAAAGCATTGACCATTGTTTCAAATAGTGTTGATTCTCATTGCTGAGCTGTAGATGAGAAAGCTGGGCTAAAGAGAAACAGTATAATACAACTAAGTGCTTTTACATTTTTAAAAGCTAACTTTATTTTGACCATTGGATGATACTGCTGAGATCTCAAATAACAGGAATGCTGTGATACACTTGATCTAATTCTCGAGCATTTGACTTTCTACTCTACTATGAGGCTGCAAAAACTACTAGATACAAATCCTATCTCATCTGATGGATTTTATATGTTCAAAGTCCCATATTTTATAAGAGGAAAAGCAAATAAGCCGCTCTGTATTTGCAATATGACTGTTCAATGCTTTACGTACTATGGTCTCAGAATGAATTACTCCCACACTCTTCCCAGGAGTTATCAAACTGAGAAATCTTTAGTTACTTTTTACCATTTTTCTCTCTGATAGATTGCTTTGATTCCTTAAGAATGAAACAGTTGGGGGCGCCTGGGTGGCACAGCGGTTAAGCGTCTGCCTTCGGCTCAGGGCGTGATCCCAGCGTTCTGGGATCGAGCCCCACATCAGGCTCTTCTGCTATGAGCCTGCTTCTTCCTCTCCCACTCCCCCTGCTTGTGTTCCTTCTCTCACTGGCTGTCTCTATCTCTGTCGAATAAATAAATAAAATCTTAAAAAAAAAAAAAAAGAATGAAACAGTTGAATTGGCTAATAATATCATTTGATCCTTTTCTGCCTTCCTATCTCCTAGGTAGCTGTTAAATGTAGAGGCATTGTTTTAGGGCCAGCAGCAACTCATTTAGCATCTACAGCTTCCTAATGGAGACTTTTTTTTTTTTTTTAATGAATGCCAGGTGAGAGACAAATCCTTCTGCGAACACTCACGAGTTGGAATATATTCATTCTACTCAATGAGAATATTTGTTGTTGTGTAAGTTGAGGTTAAGAACTTGGTAAGAAGGCAGCTATGTTACATGAGCAGTAAGTAACCCAAGGACCAGGTATGTAGAGAATCTTTCTACAGTAGTGACTTCTCAACTGAGATAACTTTGCCATCCAGGGGACATTTGGCAAATCTGGAGACATCTCTGGTTGTGACAGCGGGAGTCTGGGGGAAGTGTACTTACTGGCATTTAGTGGGTAGAGAACAGGGATGCCACTAAATATCCTACAGTGTGCGGGACAGACTCTACAACCGAGAATTGATCCAGTCCAATACGTAACTAGTGCCAAGGATGAGTAACCCCACTTGATCAAAAGAAGAAAATGTGTTTTTAGCATGGAGCACATTGCCCTGAACATGGTAGGTACAGAATATGCATTGAGGTGATTTTCACAAGGGACTTCTCAAATCAGACCTGGGGCATAGAAGAAGAGTATTTATTATTGTAATTAAGCAAATTGCAAAGCAATGTTAATCTAACTCAAACTTCATGATATGCATTATAATTATTTTGCAGCCTGTTTGATTAGGCACACAGGGAACACAGCTCATTAAGAGGACTATTCCTAGTATCATATTTTAACCTGTGCGAGTAAGCACTGTTCTCCTCTCCTCTCTATTATTGTTAGTATGCAAAGATCAGACAACAGTTTTTCCTCATCTCTTTCTATCAAGGGCACACAGTTTCTGGGGTCCACATCCTACTAGCTGGGGTCCCCTGGCTCCCAGGACAGTTCTGCAGGGTTGCCGTTCTCGGTTTTGCCTCTAATCTTCTAGTTTGCTAATCCTCTGTGTAGCTGTTTGAGTTTTAAACTTGAAGGATTTTGGAGAAGAAAATCCTGTTGATTTCACTCTCTCTTTCTCTCTGAATTCTGGACCTTGAAAATAAACTCTTTATAAAGAGATAGTCAATAGGTAGGTATCTTGACCAGAAAATGATTTTATATAAATAATCAGCTGTCCAGGGAAGAGTGCATAGGGGACAGGATGGTATAGCTCAGTCCTTGGTTTGGGACTAAAGAAAACCACTTTCAAGACATTTGGGCAGATTTTTGCTTAGTCAAGGGGCTTTCATGAATCTTGCTATGCTGCTCCTGAGAGCTAGCCTTCTAAAATTTTCCGCCCCATTCCCTCCTTTCCCGAGATCAATAATGCATCTATGGGCTTGTCTATAGGGAAGCAACCATTCTTGGCTACCTTGGTGTCTGTCCATCACTGCCAAATTCTTAAAGCAGAACTGGCTTCAGATCAGCCTTCAGAATGCTAAGGGTTTGCAGACTAAGGAAGACCCCTTTCTAAAAATCATAGCACTGCTTGCAACTTGGTGCTTATAATTCCTTTACTTGAAGATAGACTTTTAAATCCACTGGAGAGTTTAAAAGTTCAAACTTGTAAATGGAAACTGGGAATGCTAGCTTATTAAAACAAGTTTTCATCAAAATTCAAATAAGGATAGCAGATTCTTTCTTTTTCTGTAGGAATAGAGGATATTTTTGGGAACCCAAAAGTGGGAGAGGTTGTTTTTCCAAGCACCATAGGGCCATCAAAGGCAAAGTTTTCCTATTTCACAATTTTACTTTGGGCTTATGCCATTTTCTTTCTACTCTTCACATCCAGATGTACAGCCAATACAAGACAGGAAAGAGTAGGAAGATTTCCATTCTAGTGTTCACTGTTACATCATAGAATCTTGTACACAGTACAGTCTCTACAAAACCTAGGAATTTATAATTTATGTACTTCCCAGAGATCTCCACATCTATCCATAGTGTTATTATTTTAAACCAATGATATTAAATAGCCATCAGTTATCAATTTCACAGCCTAGGGAAAAAATGTTCTTGAGTATCAATTTCTGAGACTCAGGTAAATGCAACGTTGGTTCAAGCTGAAGAACTATAGAAATGAACCCTAAAAATAAGTGGAATGGGTAAAAGTTATTTCTTGATCACCAACAATATAATAGATTATAAACTTCAAGATTTCATTTTATATCCTTTTTTTTTTTTGGCAAGTTGGTCTTTATGTTTCAGAAATAACAGAATTAAATGCTATAGAGAAAGGTTAGAGGGTTGAGATTGAGGTTGCATTAAAAAAAGGAGTTAAAAGCTTTAATTTATACTTGAGAATAACAAGATATGAAAGGATTTTGCAAAAATCCTTTGTTCATTAGATAATGTTTATTTAACAAGAAATGAGTGTTTTCAATGAGATTGAACCGAGGATTTTATTGGAAAGACTTTAAGAAGTAAGGTCTCTGTTCTTTAAACCCTGCTGATTTAAAGAAATATTACTAAATACTTTTAAGTCCATTTTTATTCAGTTCTGTCTACTTGCCATTGGTTATATAGACTTAGAGCCTTAAATCATATTCTTTTATTCTTCATGTTCTGTTTTAAAATTTTGGCAAGATTGTTTTCTTTGTGCTTGTTGTTATTTGAAGGCCCCAGCAGAATTCCAATTCTTGTGTAGTCAGTGCTATTGGACGAAGCCATGATGTCATTGCCAGTGGGGAAGCTGTTAGCTAGGAAATCTCTTGAGTCAACAACGTGGTCATGCAGCTGTATCGAGTCTTCTGTGGGTCTAAAGTGATGTGACCATAGCTCCTGTTTGCCCAGGACAACCAAAGTCCATACTTGCTGTCCCAGCACAATTGTAATACAGCCACTCTCAAAGTGTGTTGGTTTAAACAATAAGTTACATGGTCACTTCAAACTTAGAAGGCTATATGGAGAGAGTGGAAATGGTTCAAGTAGTTCTTATTTTTTATGATAGAGGTAGTGTGTAGCTTGCAAAAGATCAGTAAAATTAGATTATCCAGGATGAAACAGAATGTGGTCAGATTTTGGGGGGAGTGAGAAAGAAAACATTTGCAGACATTGTTATAAACTAATAAGCCAAAACAGGGAGAAGGAGAAAGAAATAATAAATATCGTAACAGCGGGGCTGTTAATTATTGGGACAAAGCCAGGTGGTGTGGTGGTGCCAGTAAGGGAAAGGATGCGTAGTAACCAGCACTCAAGGCTACTTGCGGAAACACAGCAAAGTGCTTAAATAGCAAGAGAGTATAGCATAGAGGTCAAGGACATGGGCTTTGGAACAGACTGCCTAGTGTTCACTTTCCTCAAGCTACTGAGAAATGAAAAAGATGCTTAAACCATGTATGCCTCACTTCCCTCATCTGTAAAATGGGAATAAGAGTAGTACCTATGCCATAGAGTCAGCATGAAGATTAAATGAGCTAATGCTTATAAAGTGCTTAAAGCAGTGTTTATCACATTATAAGCACTTAATCCACGTCGTCTGCTCTTATTGTTGTTGGAATTATTATCTTCAGTGAGCAAAGGAGGTAATGGCTATGCCACAGTCATCCGATACCTTAAACAAAACTGCACCTATGTCTCCTGGAGGCGGTATCACACGAGGAACAGCTCTGCAACCTCAGGGCTCGGTGGGATCCCTGTCTCTATATCACTTATTCTTCAGCAAATTTCCACTCCACACCATCTCAGGGACATGCTCGGTGCTTTAGTGTTAGAAGCCATTCTATTGGAACCTCCCAATGAATTTGCATATATGATAAGGAATGAGTAAGCAATTGACCTTCTGGGTCTCTTAAATCTAATCATTTCTTAAGGAAGTAGGTATGAGCACATAATTCCTCTTGAACTATGGAGGGGATGTAGGAAAGGGGGTATGTTTGAGGTGTGTGTGAAATGCCTTGAGAGAGAGGGTAATTGACACTACAGTTTTGTCATTCAGGAGAGATAATGAATTTAGGATCCATTAGCACATGAATTGATTTGTCTCTTTCTCCCTCTCATGCTGTCTCTGTCTCTCTGTCCCTCTCTTTTATCTGTCTCTCTCATGCTCTCTGTGTCTCTCATCTCTCTGATGCTCACTGTCTCTCTCTATTGTCTGTCTGTCTCTCTTTCTCTCTCTCCATCTTTCTTGCGTGTGTGAGCTTGTCCAGGGGGCATAGTTGTTAGGAGAAGGAAGCAAAGACCTGAATCCTAAAGAACACCTTCCCTTAAAGGGTTGGATGAAGGAGGGCTCCCCAACAAAACAATAGCAGTTGAGGAGGAACAGAGGTAAGAGAGAAACAGGAGATAATGATGTCCTAGAAATTGAGGCAAGAGAGCATTTCAGGAACAGCAATAACAAAGGCTGTAATTATGTTAAATATGATTAAATCAGAAAAAAAGTAAGTGGACCTTAGAACTGGAGCTAAAAGCTTAGGCTTCTAGTAACATCACTGGCGGTAGTATTGGTAGAGGGACTGGGCAACATGTAGACTTCAGTAGATGGAGACCTGTCTAAAAGAGAAAAACAAAATAATAAGTAACATAAATCAAAAGAAAAAGAAAACCTATCTTTTCAAGGAATTTGAGCATAAAGGGAAAGAAAGAAAGGTGGTGTTTATAATACGAGAAATGTACACATGCTTTACAAGAAGTTTGAAGATTCAAAAAACAGACAGTGATTGATGAGGCTAATTTGTGGTGTTCAAGCAGGAGAAGACAGGGATGAGGTCACCTGTGTAGAGGTTAGCTTGGGAAATATGAAAGTTCTCCATTCCTGTGAGTCAGATGAGAAGGAAATAAGAAAGAGCGAATATTTGAAAATGTTAGGGGTGAAAGTGGGAGGATTAATTCCCGTGTCCCCAGATGTATTTGTGAAGTCCATGACTTGATCATGCAGGTAGAAAGATAGGGAACAGCAAAGCCTTAAACAGAAGAACACTTCCGCTAGAGATGAATGGAAGACGGGCTGATTAACATGGAAGACTTGATTGAGGTTGGAGATAAAGTATTTGTGATAGCACCAAATGACACAGTTCACAGTTATACATTATTTTATTTTATTTTTTTAATTATGTGATTTTTGGTAGAGTTCTTAAACTTCCCAGGAGCAAAAGTGATGAAAGTAGATGCATAGCTTTGTCAAAGTCAAGGATTTTATGTGTGGCCATGGGTAGAGAATGAGTGATGAAAGAACGGGAGGTCAGAGAATGCTGATGAGAGAGGGGGTCCAGGGCAGTGATGGAAGGAAGTAGCCATTAGGTGAGTAATGGAAGAAAGTCAGAAGAGGGCTGATGGACCAAGAATGAAGTTTCAGTGAGGTAAGGGACTAGATACAGCAGGAACATAAATACAATTTTTTTAAATTAAAAAGCAGAAGGTTTCATTGGAGAGATGAGTTTTCTTTTTTAAGATGTCAGAGATGGAGAAATGAAAGGGCCAGGGTCCGGCCCTTAGAGTGGGGACTAGTGGGATGGTTTCTAAGTGATAAAATCATTTTCATGCTGAATGTTGAAAGGGATCTCAAAGATAACCTATTTAGTCTAATCCAAATAGACTTAAACAGTCTATTTAGATGATAAGTTTGAAGTTCTGAGAGCTAAGGCAACTTGTTCAAGAACAGTGGTTTTGGGGGCGCCTGGGTGGCTCAGTTAGTTAAGCTTTACACTTTTGATTTTGGTTCAGGTCATGATCTCAGGGTCATGAGATCAAGCCCCACACTGGGCTCTGTGCTCAGCCTGGAGTCTGCTTGGATTCTTTCTTTTCCTCTCCCTCTGCCCATCTCCTCAATCATGCATGCTCCCTCCCTCTCTCTCTCTTTCAAATAAATAAATAAAATCTTAAAAAAAAAAACAGTGGATTTTGGCAAAAGTGCTAGTAGAACCCAATTGCCCTTGTTTCCATGTGGGGCTGTGTATAATAAACCACATGGTTATATACTTGAAACACTGTAAAGGAGGACACGCTATTATAAAATGACTCAAGATAGTGCTTAGAAATCAACAAACCAATATGCACACTTTCTGCACACTGTATCAAATAAATCCATGGTGTCAAATCCTGGCAGCCTACTGTGACCAATGACTTGTATATCAGAGAGAAAATGTAATCCCAGTGACATGTGACCTAAAAAGGTCACATTGCCTAGCACCAGCCCTTGCTTAAGTCTAGCTAATTAGTGGTGCTTTTTGGTTAATTTAAGTGGATGGACCTCAAGGCAATACTATTTATAGAATTCAGTCTGATAGTTTAGTTACCCTCTATTTTCTAATTAAAAATGTTTTGAGTGTTAATCCACATGATTTGAAAATATAAAAATAGTTTCAGAGTTACTTTGGAGATGACAGAATCAAGCTGATTTTTTCACTCTTAAGTTCACCCGCTATTTGGGTTACTATTGGGTAAAACATTAGTTTTATAGCCAACACGAGGACCATCAGGTTGTGGCCAAAATATTGGATTAAGATGTCAGGAGAATAGTATTTCTGATCAATTCACTCTATCTTTGGGCAAGTACTAACCTATCTGAAACTCAGTTTTTTCATCAGGCAAAGGGAAATACCATCTCCCGTACCTGTCTTTTATAGTTGTTGTGAAGGGCAAACGATGGCAGGTAGAATAAGGGCAAAGTGCATGGAATGGCAACTATATTATGGCTTCGGATGCTAACTCTGCCACTGAGTAGACAGGTGTCTATGGTTAACCTCTCTGAGCGTCAGTCTCTCCATCTGTAGAACAGGTAATGCATACAACGTAGCTGTTACTGAAAAGGACTTACATTTGCATGTAATAGCAGGAGTTATAATTGTTTGAATATTAAATGGTACAACACAAATGTAAAGTTGTCTTCTCCTTTTACTTTTCATTCTCATCGAAATCTTGCTGCGATTCCGGCAATCTGATGAAATCCTACATCTAATATAGTGACCTTCTCGCCTCATGTTTAATTCATTCCTCTCTATGCAGGAAGTACTGGGAATACTATCATCTGTTTCTACCCTGCTTCTGTTTGTTTCTCTCCTTCTCATTCACTTTTTGCTGTGAGATAGCTTGTGTCTTCATTTGTGGTATTAGGATTTCAGGAAGCTAAGAACATCAACTTTTCTGAAAACGAAGGGAAAATGGAGTATATGAGAAAATGTAAGTTCATATCTGACACCTGAGACACATATGGTGGCTTTGATACCCAGTCCTGCTTGGAAAGCCCTTTTTGGAAGATTTCCTTACAAATTTTAAATGTACACCTTTGGGACACCTGGGTGGCTCAGTCAGTTAAATATCCGACGCTTGATTTTGGCTCAGGTCATGATCTCAGGGTCATGAGATCCAGCCTTACACTGGGCTCACATGCTGTTCATGGAGCCTGCTTGTCTCTCTCTCTCCATCTCCCTCTGCCCCTCCCCCCTCACTCGTGCTCTCTCTCTCTCCCAAATAAATAAATAAAATCTTTACAAACAAATAAATAAATAAAATGAAGCTTAAAAAGTATCAGATGTGGATTGGTGGATGGAATTTGGATAGAATTCTGGATAATGGAATATGGATAGAATTTGGATATGTGAACACGGAGAACGCATATAATACATAAGAGGTGTTTGTATAGCAGATGTAGTGGTGTTTGTCCTGACAGCAAGTTTTGTTGAGACTCCGCTGTATATATCACCCCGAACCCCAGTAGACTGCTAATCTATCATAGCCCTTTCCTACTGAGACCTTACATGGCTTCATCATCCTTTCTAAGACAGTACTTCGGCAGCCATTGCCACAGATAGGCAGCAGCCCTAGAAGTAAAACCTTTTCGCCATTTGGGTTAGCTAGAACAAAGAAGTTACTTTGAAGAATAGTTAGGTGAAGTTTACACCGAATACAGGGGAGCGATTGGCAAAGGATCTCGGGTTATAAGGTGAACCATATACCCACAGGTTGATGCAAATGCAGACCGGGATCTCTGGATTGTGAGGTAACAGAAGTGAACAGTCTCAAAAGCATTGAGAGACAGGAATAAAAATGTTCGCATTTTACAGGAGTGGTAAAAATTCTTTTATTTTTTCTTTACCTCGTTTCATATGAGAACAAGCATGCTCTCAATGAAATTAACAGTGGGAAAATTTTAAACAAATAAAAGGAAATACTTCTACATTTAGCATATAATCAGTCCATAGACTTTTCTGTTGGGGGAGGTCAGGGAGTCAAATGCTGAAGAGGAAAAGAAAAGAGAGGAAAATCTGGTTAATTTTATGACCAATAATAACATTGTAATTATGCCCTAAGATAAGAATAATGAGGTTGAAGCTTTGGGGCATAAAATGATCGTCTCAGTGGACAGGGAAGGAATTCTCCCACTCTTACCCTAATAATTTGAATGGCACCAAAGAATTGGCCAGATGCATTATGGGGTGCAGTTTTTCTCAGGAGGCAACTCCCATTAACCTGTAAAACCATTCTTAAAAGACCAGTGGCTAGTTTTATCTGGAAAATCCTGTATTTCAGGAGAAATCAGCCTGGATTCCAAGCAAAAAGAATTTCGTAGTTGATGGAATCATAAACTCCCCAGTGATGAATATGGATATGGTCTAATTTTGCTTTTGACCCCGTGTGTGAATTTCTCTAAACACAATGTTCATGTAACTAACTTAGTGTATTCATACTGGATGGAAATGGCCTTTGACACAGAGCATGTCCAATAGGAAGCACATGAGTGATCCCTAAGGAATTATAAGTATGCTCTTGCCCTTTTGCCAAAACTTTTCAAAGTTTAAACCAGGTGCTTGTAGCTTCTGACTTTCTTGGCATGCAGTGTGCTGCTTGCGTGCTTATATTCCAGACCGTAGTGAAACTGAATTTTTAGCTGTCTTTTAAGGTTTCCCAAATTAGTTTGAGCTGGCCACCAAATGGAGATCACTTTAGAGGGCAAACTCATCTGTAGCCAGTTCTCAATGAACTTCTGAGAGAGCAACACTCTCACTAAATGAGCCTCCATTTTTAATTTTTTTTTTTTAATTTGAGAGAGAGAGAGAGCACGAGTGGGATGAGGGGCAGAGGGAGGAAGCAGACTCTCCGCTGAGCGGGGAGCCTGATGCAGGGCTCGTCCTGGGACCCCAGGATCATGACTTGAGCCGAAGGCCGATGCTTAACCAATGGAGCACCCAGGTGCCCCGAAATGGAGCCTCCTTAAGTGGTAGGTGTAATCTAGGTCAGAAAGTCAGAGCATTTGGCCTTTCCTCTTGATACTGCTTCTAAACCAACTGAGACCTTAGCCTTGTTTGTTCTTTATGTCTGTGTACTTATTTATTTCATTTGCTCATATAAAACATGATATTGTATGATACAGAGTAATTAACTTCAGTTAGCAGATAACCCCCAAATCTCAACTGTTCAAAAAAAGGACATTTTTTTTTTTTCCATTCACAACTCAGCCTAAAGAAGACTGGGTGAATCCCCTGGTAGCTTTGCTCTTAGTGGTGACTCAGGGATTTAGGCTGCTTCTGGTCTGGCTCTGCCATTTTGGGGTCCTCTACATCCAGCCGCAAGTCCAGTTTCTTTATTTGGAAAAAGGAAGCGATAAAAACATACTTCTCAGATTGGCATGATGACCAAATAAAATGAGACAGGTTGAACGATTCTTGCAGTAGCCGGCACGGAGGACCCACAGAATTTTGATGTTTCTTCCCTCTGACAGTCACATGCACTGGGACAGGAGCAAAACTTGCCAAGATGAGTAAGTGAGACATCTGTACTCAGATGGCTCATGAGTTCACACTCTGAAAAAGAAGGCATATTTTTTAACCTAGAAACTTGGCTCCAAGTAAGTTCCATGAAGACAAGCATTGTGACTCTCCTTTTATTTTTAACTACATGTTTCCAGAGTCTAGATACATATCTTGATACAAGATAATGAGAATTGCTCAAAATATAATGTTACATCAGTGCTTACAATGGCAGAACTATCCAATGAAGAAGCTAGAAAATGATACTCATTTCCTGTTTTCTCTCCTCACCCTCCCTTCCCCCAGAATTTACAAAGATTCGCGAGAATAAGATAATGCATAGGATAACTATTGATTTCCTGATTCCATACCAGACTTCTTCCAAATTGAAGAGTTCATCTTGAAGGAACCCTATATGTAAACCATAGTATATTACTATTAATAATTTTTAAATCTTATATATAGTTGAGCAGAATTAAATTTTGCCTAATCAGTTATTCTTTCCCACTTTGAGTCTGTAGATAGTGTTTGTTGGCATCTATAGACAGATTTTGCAGTACTTGTTCTTCTAGCTCCAGACATTACTCCGCCTCCAGTTTGTGTACAGCCCTTTCTATAAATAAACCATTTTGTCTGAATGTTTGGCGCCCATTGTGCCTTTCAGTAGTGTAGCTATGTTTTGTTCCTCCAAGTCGAGTTTCAAAATGTCCTTAAAACCCCTTCACCTTGCTGAACTGTGTTGTACCAGTTTTTAAGGGAGCCATTGAACTTGAAAGATGACTCGGAAGGAGCTTACCTGGGAGCCCCTGGCCCAATATCTTATTTGTAAAAATCCTAACAAACCATTTGTTCAAATGACTGAACGGTACCTGGTTATCCTGATCATGTTTGCCATCACACTCCCTCCTGGCTCGTATCTATTGCCCTCAGTGAACAGATTGCTTGGGTGACTGCCTCCTCTTTCAATTCTCTTTCCCCTGCAGTATTTCACAGACGTTAGTGCAGTTAACTTTTATGCAGTCTCTTGGTAGGTAAATATCCATGTCTATTGCTTTGTATCGTATGATAAGGAAACTGAGGTGCATGGTAGTCTGTCTGTTGTCTAATGTCATCAAGAATAAGAAGAAAATAAATTGGAATTGCCATCTTCAAACCAGTGTCCCTATCCATCAGATCACAGCATTTATCTTGGCAAGACACCTCTTGGCTCTCCCTTTGATGGCTGACACCTGGAACATGATGCTCTCATAATGGCCTCCATCACTTCCTGCTTCCAAAAAGCAGTATCGGTGGCAGACTGTCTAGTCAACTTGCCCTTCTGTGAGGTTGAAAGAGATCATGTTGTTTTCTGCCAAAAAATGGACCTGTTTCTATTTCCTCCAAAGGAGAAGATCTGGACATAGCAAAATGAGCAAGTAGAACCAACTGTATGCATTTTTCACCCGTATTAGAATTGCTAAAGCCCAAACGCAAGAACTCATTCTGAAAGACTTTGGCATGCCAGTTCCGGCTTACAGAAATCTTTTCCCCTAATTACTTCAACAACCTTCTGTGTGCAATATATTGAGGAAATTTCATCTTTTTTTTTTTAAAGATTCTATTTATTTATTCGACAGAGATAGAGACAGCCAGTGAGAGAGGGAACCAAGCAGGGGGAGTGGGAGAGGAAGAAGCAGGCTCATAGCGGAGGAGCCTGATGTGGGGCTCGATCCCAGAACACCGAGATCACGCCCTGAGCCGAAGGCAGACGCTTAACCGCTGTGCCACCCAGGCGCCCCTGAGGAAATTTCATCTTTACATGGCAAGGAAGGCAGGTTTGTAGAGATTTGTGGGACACATTTTCAAAGAGCTTTAACAAAGAAGATTGATTCTCAGGTGTTAGATGAAGCAAATATTGAGATAAAATATATAAAGAAAATTTATGTTTAGAAAAGGAAAAATTCTAGTCCAAATGTTGACTGAGAACTCAAACATTTCATGTCCGCATCCTGTCTCCTGAGGACAAAAAAAAAAAAAAAAGAGAGAAAGAAAAAGAAAGAAAGAAAAACAAAGTCCTCTTATGCTTTCTGTTTCCTTCCCTAAAGCGGGATATATTATGTATGTGCAGAGAAAAAGATACACGAGAGAATAGTGAAGATGTCGTACCCTTCAGAGTAGGCTAGGTTAGAACGCCAGAACGCACAACTTGCAAATCTCCATAGCTTAAAACAGCAGAGGTCTATTTCTTGCTTACTCTTCTTATCTGTCTTTGGCAGGGACCCAGGCTGAGAGATAAGCCTCCATCCTGTACTTTGCTAGTCACTGCCTCAGAGACAAACTTAGAACTCTTAGATCAGGGGTTGGCAACATTTTCTATAAAGGGCCAGACTGTAAATATTTCCAACTTCAACTTCAAGTCCATAGAGTTTCTGTCACAATTACTCAACTCTGCTATTGCAGTGCAAAAGTGGAGTTTACAATAGTTTATACTATGTAAACAAATGAATACGGGCCATGTTTCAATAAAACTTTATTTACAGCAGCCAGTGGGCTGGATTTGGCCTATATTTTGCCACCTCTTTCAATTAACTTGTATGGCCCCAAAAAGCCACTTGTTACCTCTGCTCAATAATTGATGATTAGCTAATGATTCTACTCAACCACAAGAGGATGGGGAAGTACAAGCCTGTCACTTCCTGAGATAAGCCTAACCTGTATAGGTGTTCACACATATAACCAGAAAATGATGAAGAAAGAGCTGAACAGTTATTTCCGGAACTCCACCATGCTTGATGAAGCTACTGCTCTTTTAGAATTTTTCTACTCCCTCAGTTTTCTCTTTAACTCAACAAAACAAACCTTCCAAGGTGGCAGTGTTCCTTTGCTATAAGAGGCAGGAGGAGTGACCAGTCAATCAACAAGGACACTGCTCAGCTCTGTGTTTATTCAGCCTTGGTGGCCATGTTGGGTGTGAATAGCTAGAGTTATCTATTGCATGACATCTTCACATTTGCAACTTCGAGAGTGAATCAGGATATGCACACTAGAAGCTGATCTTGGAAAAGGATTTGGAGGTAGTAAGGGGGGGTGTTTTGTCAGATGACATTCCTCAACAGCGAAGTTTCTAGGGCACAAAGTTATTTTCTCAGACCAATTTTAGAGACGTTTCCTAGATGTAGCCCTGTAGCCTGTACACAGGGAGCAACAATGAGGTGGGGTTTCAGTTTATTTTACTATATATGAAGTCTCCCTTAAGCCTATTTTACCACAGGATGATGTCACTTTATGTATTTGGTTTTCTAGCAAAACCAACCCTCCCGAATCACAACCAACCCCATTTTGCCCCCTCCTGGTTTGTCATTGTTTATAAAGTCAAATGGTTCCCTATCTTTGGTTGACACATTTCTTTCCATTTTTAGGTCCTGCTGTAAGAGCACAGCTCAAAGAGTCCATTTACTTTTACACAGTTCAGTTCATTCACACTTCTGACTTTCTCCACAGAAACAGTTGACTAGATATAGAGAAATGTATATTTAAGCGGATTTGTCAATCAGTTAAAACGGAGACATTAGGAACTTATTGTGTAAGTAGTGTACTCTATAAATCAAAATATCTCTATTATATTGATTATAATCTATACCTTCTAAAATGTTAAAGCGCTTTCTTGCTTATTATCACACAAGCAAAACACTTTAGAGAGCCCTTTTAATAATTAAATTTTAAAGAGATAAAAACAGAGAGCAGGACATAGACTCTAAGATCTGTTAGTTGGGGATAGCTCTCAGTTTTTATTCCCCCAAACAGCGAGAGTTCTTTTGAGTATGAGAAGATTCTAGAGGCAATGGTTACTTGACCATGACAAAGAGCACTACTTTCAAAAGAGGGAAAATAACCTACATCTAAAAAAATATTTTCAAGGTCCAGATGATATTTTTATTGATGATGTACTGTATCTTATAATTAATTGTAATTGACTTTGATGAAAGTGCTATTATAGTTTCTCCACACAGGTTTTAAATTTTATTTCCCAGATCAGCTGCCAATATCAAGGTATCCTAGAGAAGAGCTCTAGTGTTTTTAAACAGACTATTATCCAAGTTTCTTTGTTTAGAATAATAATAACGATGACAACAATACTTAAGTCCTAGCCACTCTTTGAGCCTTTTTTCCCCTTCTCCTCCAGCCTCTGGCAAGCACCATTCTGTTCTCTGCTTCTTTTTTTTTTTTTTAACGGTTTTTTTTTTTTTTTTTTTTTTATTCGACAGAGATAGAGACAGCCAGTGAGACAGGGAACACAAGCAGGGGGAGTGGGAAAGAAAGAAGCAGGCTCATAGCGGAAGAGCCTGATGTGGGGCTCGATCCCAGAACGCCGGGATCACGCCCTGAGCCGAAGGCAGACGCTTTAACCGCCGTGCCACCCAGGCGCCCCTGTTCTCTGCTTCTATGAGTCTGAGTCTTGTAGACACCTCATTTAAGTATTATCATGCAGTATTTGTTTTTTTAAACTGACTTACTTCACATTGCATAACGTCCTCATTTATCATTTATGTTCTGAGCCCTTTAAAACACACTTAATTATCACAGCTACCTTATGAGCTGAATACCATACCAGTTTTCTTCCCACCTTGCAAAAGTGGAAACTGAGGCACAGTGAAGATAAGTTCCTTGCCTAAAATCACCCGGAGAGTAAGTTTCAGAGCCAGGATTTGGACTTAGGCAGTTTGGACCCGAGTCCATAGGAATAACCACTGAGCTATAATGTCTTTCTTTCACAGCTGAAATAATGGAGTTGTTACTGAGATTCCAGTAGAGGAGCAGAAAAAGTTAAGGACTTATAAACAACCAATCCATGTAACTGAGCAAAATCTATGCTTTTTTTGTGTGCTTATCTAATCTGACCACAAATTCCCCCAATATGGACAACAGCACTTAGGTTGCTGGGAGTGTGGAGATACAGAGAAAATGCTAACTCCCTTTCTTTCAGCAACTGTCTGGTGTAAGGAGTTTCCTTTCTTGAATAAAGGAAACATGAAAGAGAAGGAAGCCCTCATAAGCTTCAGTTTGCTTTCAGTGGGTAATCAGTAGGGTGGGTCATTATTGCCACCAACCTTCCCCTTCCCCCCAATTGCCTTCCTTGGCCTTTCCGCCACAGGTTCCTTTGGAAACCCTTTGCCCTACCTGAGTTCTCCTACATGACACTCTTGCCTTGCAAAGCAGATGAATATAAAATATCAGGCAAAGGTTTTGTATTCCCAGCCCAGATCTTTATCTCAGAATAAAAGAGGGAAATTTATCTCTTGTGAGTCATGGGCATTGAGGAGCTGGGAACATTTCACTGGCAGGGAGAGTTGGCACAAACAGTCCTAGTGGATTTCAAGTTTATTTGACTAATTCTTTCACCACTTGTCAAACGAAACTACTTTTGTTTAGGTAACAAAACAAGCTGTTTCCTCTGCCATTTCTCCAGTGAGTAGTATAGGCACTTGTGGTGAACACACATTACTGCTAACTGTTATGATGTTTGCTGTCAAATTCATTTATTTATACAACTGCTGTAAAAAGCCTGAGGCCCATAAGCAGCCATGAAAGATTTCAGAGTCATGGTGTGGGGTCATGAGAGGGGAAAAAAAAGTCTCCACTGGTTATGAGAAAGGAACTGACACAGGAAATGGTCACATATGGCGCAGATTTATTGTGTCCAGGGCTTCCCATTCAAATCTCATTACAGCCACAGCTCAGAGCTGGGCATGGCACAGTCACATTCATTTTCGTTTTGGCATCCAACAGAATTACCGCTGCAGCTTCCAACTGAGGGCTGGAGAGGTGATAAGTTTATCATTCCGGGGAAAGAGCGTGCTCAGATTGTATTTGTAAAGAAGGCTGTTGGCTGCCCCTGCCTTTAATCTAACCCATGAACATCACTGTGGTCAAAGATGGCAGGCCAGGTTCGCTAGCAAAAAGGAAATCGGAGGGTGGCGAGAAAGGGGCAGTGGGGTGGAGAGCGTTACCGAAGGAATGAAGGGGAAAGTTAAGATTGACGAAAGGGTTGAAACCATCTTGGATTTTGCAGGTTTTTATTGATTTCTTGATTGGTGGAAAAAATACACATCCTGCTTATAGATGTGTGTGTGTGTGTGTGTGTGTGTGTATCTGTGAGTGTGTATTTCTTTCTCGCACATGTTTTTTAAAATCATAGATAGTATGTCTGCATTGTAAGCATTTTCTTCACGTGTAACTTGTCTCTTTCAACACTGTTCATTATGAATGCTTGCAACACTTACAGGTGCTGTTTCAGACAAGGCAAATGTTATTAATTTGAGATGAGGATGGTGCCAAAAGAGGCCAAAGGAGAGTGCAAAGTATCTTAAAAACATACCCCCTTTTTTGATTATAGCTAATGTAGCAACTTATATTTATTAGCACATGTTTGTTCCTGACTCTGCACATACCCCATTTCATTTCATCCTGTCCATCAGCTTGTGGGTTGGGTGCTTTTACAAATGAGTTAACTGGGTCAGAAGGAGGATAAGTAACTTGCCCATGGTTTTGCAGCTAGAAAGTGCAATGCAAATCTCTCTGGCTAGAAAACCTGATCTCTTACCCGCCAAACTGTACTTCCTGAACTTGCATTTGCTTTGACTGTTTTCAATGTATAAACTTTTATTCAAAGAATAAAAGTCATAATTGAGACCATACCCATTGGTGTTTGCAGGGCAAATCATAATACAACAAAATAACAAAAATATAAAAACATTTTCTAAGCCACTATTTTAAGCAAAATGTAAATGACATTTCAACATAGTAAAAGAATACAAAATAGTCTGCTGGAATTTGTTTGAATAGACTTCATCGATAAAAATAGGTGTTTTTTTAATTTAAAAAAAACCAAAAAAATAGATTGATTCAGAAGGGTCTATTTGATACATATCTGACGCTCTTCCCTCATCTTCATTGTCATTTTCTCACTTACTTTCATCTCCTGATCATTTTTTCCCCTCAACATTAACACTTCTATAAAATGGAAACAAATATTTGGAAATACCCATCCAAAGAACTTAGTAAAGACAGAAAGACCTTTCACAGAAGGCCGTACAGGCATCTTGCTTCAGGTAATTGTTGGTTTTATATAGTGTTCCATTTTTCTCAGATTAGATTGGAAATGTGTTCCCTTCAAAAATAGACCCAAGTTCAAGAACTTCGGTGAGATTGCTCATGAAATTGTGGCAAATCCTAGAGTGCAGAGCCCCTGAAGTCCATCTGCCCATTATCTATGCCTACAGAGGTGTGTATTTCTCATCTAGCAGCTTCCTGCTCCTGTGCAGTCCCTTCAGTCCTGTGCCGCTGTCTCTGCACTTGGGACTTCTCTTTTCTGCCCCCTCATTACTCCAACGCATTGCAAGCCAGTGCACCACGCCAGTCACCAGCTGTAAGAGTGCTGTCTTTTTCAGCAAGAATGATCCCAGAGGAGACTATGCTCTTAAGCACCACTGGTCAATGAATTACAAAAGCCAAGCTGGCAATACCTTAATTTTGAAACTCCCAGTGCTGAACTTTATTTCCATTAATTTTTCAATTTAATGAACTTTAAATTTCCCAAATTAAATTATCTTATAATCCCATCTGTGGATGTGAGTGTATGTATAAGCGTATCTATCTTACCTCTTTTATAATGACTGGTACTACCCTATGGTGGTCACTCAACAGAAGTTACAGACCTCTAATTCTAGACAAGTTAGCAAGCCTGTGTCTTCTGTCATCCATAGGGAATCTATGAGGCATGAGAACACCATTCTCAAGTCACCTTACAGATAAAACACAACCATGATTTCTGACGTTTACAAAAAAAGTCTTAGCTAGAATTCCTCATTCTAAAAGAGTAGACAGTTTTTGTGTATTCTTTCTAGTATGACCAAAATGTTTTCTTTAATATTTCTTTCCAAGATCTCAGTTACTCTCTTTGTGTTTTAGGAACACAGCTTTGAGATTTTGGAGTCTCACTCTTCATAGCCTGAGGGTCTACGACAACATCTATAAATGGGGATCAGTTCAACCTGTCTACACTTTATTTGATCTGTGACCATTTATATTTGTTAAATTAGAAATAATGAGGTGTAAATGTTGTTTGACAGAAAAGAATTGTAAATGATTTCTTTACCTTTCGTGAAAATAAGAGAATGATTATATATTTTGTTTTTGTCAAAATCTCCTATACTTTACTGTACCATGAATTGGGAAATCTATCACAAAATGGCTAAAAAAAATTATTGAGGGAAATGGTGATGTTTACCTCGAGGAAAAACATCATTAATGTTGATGTATTTCGTTCAATTTTAAACATATAAATTTCTCCCTTTTGTTGAAAGGGGAAGATGGAAGGATCCTATGTGCCTTTGAGTCAAAACATTTATTTTAAAAATGCTTTTTTTTCTTTCCTCCTGACCCATTTTTCTAAATAAAAGATAGAAGTTGTTTCTTTTTTTCCCCTTTCTTTTAATTTTTTTTTTCCTAGCAAAGACGACCCCTTTGGCATATTTTCTTTTCAAATGTGAAATGAGGTGGAAAATCCTCATTTCACGACAGGAAGGACAAATATTGACACAAAGTTAATATTTGTTAGAACCCCTGGAAGCAACCTGAGTCTACAAACACACACACGCATACGTACCTTCTCCTTTTTCTCCTCCTTCACCAGGCGCCTAACTCACTTCCTTTCTTGGCTTTTAGGTCTGTGGTTTCCAGTTGAGGGAAAGGTGGATGGGGCATATTGTGTGTCTAGGATATTCTACGATGTTAAAGAATACACAAAGCAAGTGTTCGTGTGCACACATGCACACACGAATACAACCTGCTTAATCTAATTCCCCCCACTTAGAGAAGAGCTTCTGGACTTTATCACTGTGCTTGTCCATCTTGAATGCAATAGCATATGCCAAGCCAATACTCAATGGTCACTCAGCATTTATTAAGTCCTGTCCACTCTTGCCTGTTTGAGAGGAATGCCCTGGGGTGACTAGGCGGCTGGCCCTGACAGGCTGTGTCACTTATCTCTTCACATTGATTATGAAAGTCAGCTGTGGCCAGACCTTGCTTTTTTTCCCCTTCTTCTCTCAGCCCCTCTTACAAGCACCCCTGCCTGGATTTTCATGAGGAAATAATCAGATTAGGCCTTTCACGGTGAGTTCATATGGAGTTCTCTTTCTCCAGTGTGCTACTAACTGAATAAACGTGTTTAGTGGTAAATTGTAAATGACATTATGATTACCAAAGCCAGCATGGGTTTCATTTAAAAGTGATCAGAATTGCAGACCACAAAAATTGTGACTGGCAGATAAGGCCATTTGGAGAAGTGGGAAAAGAAAAGACAGAAACAAGTGAGAAAGAAAATCATTACTCAAAACTAAACCTTCCCCCAACTGAGAGAAGCAAGAGGGAAAGAGATCCATAGGAAGAAAAGATGAGACACTGTTTCGAAGGGAAGCTAGCCTGTGTCTGTGGGCTTCTGCCAGCTGTGGCCAGGCCAGTCAACGATGACGTCTGCTGGTCATGAGCACAGCTCTCTCTTAAGTAGTGTGTATCCTCTCCCACAATTAAAAACCACGCTTATTTAGCAGCTCTGGAACCCTAATGCATTGCTTACATATGCTTTATTTTTGCCTCCCATCAAAACGAAAATACTAGAATTGATTAACTCCAGAGATGACATAGGAAAGTGGATGGAAAGATACTGATAAACCACCCTGTCTCTTAGTCAGTGATAAGTGCCTAAGAAATAAAAATAAAATTTCTTATTTATGAACACCAGGACTCCAAGTTTAGCTAGAAAACGGAATAATCAATGTTACTTGCTGATAATCTTTAGACTGGCGCCTTGTTAAATATGCGTGTTTAGACTTCTGGGATAGTATGCTAAAATATTAAAAAAGCCAAGTGGCAATATAAAAAAGCAAATGGAATCTCACCAGATATATGATTTGACAAATAATGGCAAAAAACCCAAAACCTCTCCCTGAGTTGCTTTCACTAGACTTTGTAGAGATAACTCCTGATGATCATGGCACTTCTCAGCCAGTATTACTCGTCACATCTGCCCCTGCATCTAAGTAAAACCCAGAGTAAAATTATTTGGATTACATTGCTTTTCTCTTCCCCCTTTTCCTCATTACTATTACTACGTAGTTGTGTGAGTCAAAATTGTGAGTCAATGTTTCTATCTATGAACTAGGGATAATTAAACTTGCCATGAGGAAGTTTTAGGTAAAGGTTAGGGAAGGAGGAAGGAAGGGAGGGAGGAAGAAAGAAGGAAGGAAAGAAATAGGGAAGGAAGGAAGGAAGGAAGGAAGGAAGGAAGGAAGGAAGGAAGGAAGGAAGGAAGGAAGGAAGAAAGGACCACCAATCTGATGGCTTGAGGGCATCTTTGTAGTGAAGTAAGTCTTTCTTTGCTCTTCTAGTCCTTATCCTGTCCGGTTCCCCTTCCAGATATGACTTCCATTAGTCTGTAGACTTGCTGTCAGATATTTCTATACCCGAAGCTCTCCTGGGCAACTGTTTTCTATTAGTTGCAACAACCATGGGATGGCCACCATCTGGCCACCTAAGACTAAGCAGTAACCAGAGTCGCCCATTGATAAGCTGTGAAATCCATAAGACCCCTCTGATAATGTCCAACTTCCACACCACATTAGAGAGTATAAGGGTATAGCATATTTTGCTTAGCATCCCTGTTTGTTGCGTTCACCACCACAAGTCCACCACACACTATTGACATCTCCACAATACACATCTCTTGCCTAGTCATTCACAGACCCACCCAACCTTTAAGTCTCTTTTTCCAAATCTTGCTCCCAGTGCTGTGTGGAACTCTGAAATTAGAATCAACAAACTGCTGTCTATTTTCATAGAGTGTTCTGGAACCTTTTTACCTCCAGCTTATCTATTGCTGCACCCTCAAACCTTGAGGTTCTTCCACGTTTCGATGTTCTTCGCATGCTCTATGTCATATCCCTTAAGTAAACACCCCTGCTTCTCTGAGGCTGATATCCTTAGGCTCACTACCTGCTCTCCCTACTTGATGTGTCTTATAATGATGTAGGAGGCATTACTTTTCACTCCCTGAAAGCCATTGAAACTAGTTCATGGTTTCCTTCTCCATTCTAACACTGCCATCACTCTTATTCAGGCAAAGAATTCATCTGAAACCTTGACTGCTTGGAAATAAAGACTACCCAAATAAGAAGAAGCAGAGGCTGTTTACCCTGAGTTTGCTATAGCAAGTGAGTTAGCGGCCAGCACTTGCTCTGGCAGAGGCTCAAAGGCTGGGAGAGGGAGAAAGCTTTCTGGTGGAAAAAAAGGAAAGACTTCAGGTATACCCTGATTGGAAGCTGTTGTTGGCATGGGGAAGCTACAGGTGGGCTCATCAGAAATGGGGCATCCTATGTGATTGATGAGAGACACGTACTTGGCTTTCTTCATTTGGCCCTAAGTTGGACGTGGGGAAGGAAATTGGGGAGGTCGACAGTTATTAATCAGGTGCTAGCTGTTGGGAGCTGGTTGTTTTGAGGGTTGTTGTTTGGTCATCCTGGACTAGCTGATGCAGATAGAAATGTGACTTTCCTTAACCGTTTGTGCTAATAATGGACTGGTTTCTTGGCCTGGTCACTGTAGACTGTGGATCAGAGTTCTGTTTTCATATACAGTCTGGCTATTGTCTGTGTATTTAGTCTCTTACTGTTCAAATCATCTTGAGGCTTCTCTAGGAGAATACCTGGTACAGAGAAAGTCTTCCATAAAAGTTGTTGTTATTTTTTTTTTCAAGTATGCTTTTTCTCCATTCTACCTTACTGAATGCAGGCACAGCACTGAAATTGTCATCACCACCAACTTTCAAAATCACAAACCAAGTATCCTACTCGAAGACCATGACCCATGCCTTTCCAGCTCACTCAGTCAAGAGCCCTTTCCTTGTGACGTTAAATCTATGGCCACATGTCCTTTTTTTTAATATACACAAGCACCCCTTGCTTCATTTCCCTCCTTATGCAGCTGAGATGTGCTATGCTTCATTACAATTGGTTCTTTGGAAATATCTTTAGTACCTGTGATCCTCTGCCCCTTCTTCTTGGTCACAGGCAAAAACCTGACCTTCAGTGAGCCCAGCCACCCTTTTTTCCTGATGACATCTTACTACGTATATCCAAGGCATTTGCTCCTCCACTCTCTGCAACCCAGGCCAACTTACTGTGAAGGTGATGGAGTTGAGCTTTCAAGGGTCCTCGCTTACACAAGCCACTTCCAAGATTCCAGAAGGAATGCCAACAGTGTGTTTGCATGGCCCTATGTTTTTGTAAATTTTGCAAATTTGAGATATTTTAACCAAATTTTAAGATAACACTCTCTTCTTGCTCAAAATTCTCCTTCATCATAAGCACTGTGAGGGTGGGTACCAATGGACGCAACATTTTTAAGATCTAGCTAAGGGGGAGTTGAACTGGACACATACTTGTTATGTTATGGGTTTAAGAGGATGTGGTTCTTGTGGTTCAAAATCACTTCTGTATAAAGGTCCTACTAGCCATTTATGTCATCTTACCTGTGCTGTGACACACAGGAACCAGACCCTAGGTCTCATGTGTTATGAATATATCCTAAGGCATGAAAAGAAAGTGAGAGGTGGAGGAGAAGTAGGTTTTTGAGTTGACTTTGCCACAGAAGTTACTCTATAAAAACCTATTCAAGTATTACAGCTCATACATGAGGAAAACTTTGTAAGAAATGTCCCATATTTGACAGTTCTGAACATTTATACATTACCAATCATGAGTTTTGAAGCGAAAAGGAACTTTTCTAAACTACCAGTGATAGAAAATAAATGTCAATCATCCAGGTTGAAGGCAAGACTGAATTACCTTTCTATCCCCCTGTAGAAAATATTACAACATTGTTTTCATATAAAAAAGCAACACAAAAGTGTGCAAGAAGAAATAGGAAAAAGTATACAGTGGTATGTTGGGTACTTAATTAATAGTATTAATTTTCCCTAGATTTTATCATGTTTATGGTATTTATGGGGTTTACATTTATTACTGTGTTGTGACTTCTTTTTCTCATTTAAAAATTTTTCTCATTTTTAATTCACAGTTTTGTATAAACATGAAAATCCAGAACAACTGAGTTCACTCCCCTTGCACTATGACAGTTTCCCACCATTTTCTCAATCTGCAAACATTCCACGCATCCTCTCTCCCTGCATCCAAGCCCCCAACACACATCCTCACCCCTGACTTCCAGTTGATAACCTTGTTTTGCTTCACATATCCCAGCAGATGACTGCCTTCCGTCTGCCTCTCACCTCAAGCTGCACGAACACTTTTTGTCCTTCCTGCTCCAGGAGACATGGAGTCTTTTGACCTACCATATCCCACCTGTTTTTAAAAGCTCTGGACCCTGTTCCCCCTTAGCCTCTCAAAGAGTTTAGTCTGTCATTCATCCACTTCCTCCGATGCCAGTCTCTCCCTTTTTATGGATTCTCTCTCATTTGCAGAATCTCAGCTAGTGTCTAGACATAGCAATCTGTCTTTTGTTTCCTAGTACATGTTATAAGGCTCTGAATTACCATGGTTATGTCCCAGCTGCTCTTCCCAACCTCATCTTGAGTGCCAGACCAGAGTACTTCGGTAAAATTAAGTATTAAGTATTTTAAAAGAACCTACTTTTCAGCTCACATGGGGCACTTCTTTTGTATAGAATCCTTTTGTCAAAACTCTAAGGTAGAAATTGCAGCTAGAAGTAAGCCTATCCTATCAGAGATGACTGTATAATGGTTTAGTGGAATTGTTTTGGTTTTGGTTTTGTGTGTTTTAACTTCCTTTATAAAGAAGGATTTTCTAGTTAACTACAATAACATATACACCATGTAAATAATTTCTTTTCTCGGTGGGTAAGTGTTACTTGTATGCAGTTTTATCTCCTTTACAAAGTGGTGGGAACAATCACATCCCAATCACCATTCTCAGACTACTGTCAAAGAAACTTCAGCTTTGACTTCTGAGACATGTAGGCCAGAAAAACACTCATAAGCTGGAAAGCCTGAAAATATAATTAATACATTATTTATTACAGACTTTTTATGGTGTTATTCCTATGATGGCAAGAATTGTAGGATATATGATTTTGGAGAAAAGGTGTTTGTTTTATATTTTGTCAAGAAGACTTGAAACAAAGAAGTAATTTAAGTATTCTTTATATTTACATTGGATCAAATGGGTATGTCTTCCATTTTATGGGGGTATGGGGAGGAAGGCATGGGGATAATATTTTATAATAACCAATGTTTCGTGAAACTTCTTTTTACTTAACTTAGGAGATACTAATTATTGACTTCATGAAGGTCAGAGTGGTAAGTCTCCAAGCAAATGTCTCAGACATCAGAAAGCATGTGTTCCTTTTATAGTAAAACGTTCACACACAGAGCTTTAAAACACAAAAAAGGAATATATTAGGAATAGAAACAATGTGTGTAATTGGCATTGCATTAGTTACTCTGAATAAGGAAAAAATTAAGTTTAAATAAGCAAATAATTCCTGCATATTTGTGTAACTGCGTGTGTCTGGCATTTAATCTTTATCACATCATAGTGCTTAAAAATAACAAAAAGCAACTCGCTCCTAAGAGTGAAAAGAGAGGTGACCTAGTAACAAAACCTTCTTCCTGTTAACAGGTTCAGCATGCACGAGGCATTCAATAAGTGTTTATTGAATTTCTTGTCTTGTTTCTGGGGTTCATAATCTAACTCATACAAAATTCTGACCGGTTACGAAGATTTGACAGTGACTTCTATTCTATCACCTTATTCCTGAGCTTGTCATGGGCCTGGGTCCTGGACCCTGCAGGGTGTACACATGCTTTGCAACACAGACACAAGTTGTGCTTTCTTGAACTTGCACATTCAAATTCTCTCTGACCCTTTCTTATACAAACCCTTCTTTTCTCCCTCATTCTATTCTTCCTCTTAGGATCCCGCCTCCAACATTGTTTGTTAGTCATATTCTGCCCCATCCATTGTCACTGCTATATAAGGGAATAGGGGGGCACCTGGGTGGCTCAGTGGGTTAAGTGTCTGCCTTTGGCTTAGGGTCCTGGGATCGAGCACTGTGTAGGGCTCCCTGCTCGGCGGGGAGCCTGCTTCTCTCTCTCCCTCTGCCCCCCGCCCCTGCTTGTGTGTTCTCTGTCAAATAAATAAATAAAATCTTTAAAAATAAATAAATAAGGGAATAGGGAGCTTTGGATCCTGCAGGTAGAGATGGCTTGGGGATCCAGCTTTCTTGGTGGACTAGCTTCCGGGAGTCACATATAAGAATAAATGAATTGATGAAAAGAACTCTATACCCGACTCCTTTGAAGGTGTGCATCCTACTAGTTTAGCTCCTATGCCATGTTACTCTAAAAGAATTTGAGTCACACTATAAATCATCCATTTTGTTATTTTAGCCTTGGAAGGCACCTGCCATCAAGAATAGAAATAAATAAAAACTCATGTTTCTACATGTGTATTTATTTAATGAATTAGTCAAGAAAAAAATGCTTTGTCACAACAGAATCAGACAAATCAGTTATGTGATTCAGGAACATAAAAAAATTCATATAGATATAATCATCCATAATTTCAATCTTCTGGTTTCATGTGAAATAGATGGATTTCACCAAATATTGAACATTATCATATATTAGAGTCAATTCAGGGAACAAATCTCATAAGGTTTTGTAGTATATTCTGTTATTGTTGTCATAAATTGGTTTAAAATGTATTCAAGCTATAGGATAATAATCTTATAACTAGATACCTGGCAAGAATAGATAAAAATTATTTTAGGGGTGCCTGGGTGGCTCAGTTGGTTAAGCGTCTGCCTTCAGCTCCGGTCATGATTCCAGGGTCCTGGGACTGAGCCCCATGTTGGGGAGCCTGCTTCTCCCTCTTCCTCTGCGGCTCTCCCTGCTTGTGTGCTCACTCTTTCTCTCTGTCAAATAAATAAATAAAATCTTTCAAAAATTATTTTAAAAATAAGAGTTTTGAAAAGGACACTACACATCAATCAACTAATACATATTAAGAAGCATTTATTGTGTTTGAGGTTGGGTGTTAAGCCCTGTGGTAGTTTAAATAGGAGATATGATCCCTGGCCTTAAAAAATAACCACTTAAGGGCAACAATACCAACAAATTCCACATGATTTATCAAACTGTATACAGTTAGTAGCAGAGTGATGAGAAGCATATCAACTGAGAGTGAGTATTTTATTTAGAGACAGTTCCAAAAATTTAGCAGTCTGTAGAGATCACTTTAAAAGATGTTGTATCTCCTGAATCAGAAGCAGGAGAAACAAAGTCAGAAATCTATAAAACTGGATGGAATGTGAACAATTAATCAACATGACATCAACATGGCTGGAAAAAAATGTGTTAAAAGAAGGAGAGTGAGAGGTAAAGTTTAGAAAAGGGGAAGTAGTGTGAGTCAGGGTTTTTTGTTTGTTTGTTTTTTTATGAGAGAAGGCTACCTAACTATCTCATTTCAAAAGAATATATCTGTGGTAGAGACTGTTGTGTCAGAATCTTAGAGCACATGTCTTTTAAGATCATGGAATTAATTCCCTTCATACTAGTTCCATGCTTCTGAAAACAATTCTTGATTTAACATTAGTGTTTCCATATTATATGACCATAGGGAGAAAGCATGTTATGTAAGAATAACCCTTCTTTTATGTTTGATAATTAAATCTCTATTTAAATTAATAACTTAGTATTCAATTTAGTGATTCTATCACTTTAAGAGAGTTAGAACAATTTGAATTTTCTGTTTTATCTTGTGTCTGTTTTCTATTTGTCTATTTCATCTACGTTGATGAATTTGTTAGCATGAGGTTTGTTTGTAGTAGTCTCTTAATCTTTGTCTGTAGGATCTGTAGTAATAATCCTTTCATCCCCAAAACTGGCGATTTGTGCTCTTTTTATCTTGATCAGTCTAGTGAAGGGGTTAAACAATTTGTTGATATTTTCCAAGAATCAAATTTAGCTTTGTTCACTTTCTCTATTTTTGTTTCTTTGTTTATCTCTTTTCTATTTCATGGATTTCTGCTGTTATATTTATTATTTCCTTTTTTCTATTTACTCTGGATTTGCTTTGCTTGTTTTAAATTTGTAAGGCAGAACCTTAAATTATTACTTTTAGACAATTATTCTTTTGTAATATAAGCACTTAAAATTATAACTTTCCTTCAAAGCACTGTTTTCACTGAATCTAACAAATTTTGACATGCTAGAATTTCATTATTATTCGGTTTGAAATATTTTATAATTTCCCTCATAATTTTGGCTATTGTTGTTATTATTGTTGAGGCACAAGTAAACCATGTGGCCTACTCCCAAAGCAACATTTTGGTAATTAAATTTATTGATGTCATAGACAGCGTTGGCACAGATTTCTAAGCACATCATATGGGAGGAAGGATATAGGAGAAGGCTAGATCATGTCCAAATGTAGTAATTTTCTTTTTTGGTTCTAATCCTGAGGCTAATTTGATGACCTTGCACTTAAAGGCAAATTAAAATATCTTGAAAATGATACAAGATACTTTTGTGAATATCAACTTTAAATCAGTGGAATTCTGTATGTTCGAAGTTAAAATATCCCTGTGGATTCAGAACAAGAACTACTTACAGTTCATAGACAGGAGGATTAGGAATGGTAGGAATAATGGGTAATGCTGTTTCTTAAACTCTTGATTAGCCCCAGTCATCCTCAACTTGGGCTCTATTTAATAGCAATACTCCCCAAATTACTACTTTCTTCTTTTCTCCTTCTTATATATATATTTTTTACTCTTCATGTTTAGAGAAAAGAGAGAATGAGAAAATTGTATAGTCTGACATCCAAACTCTTTCACAACCTTTCACAGTATACCTCTTCAATTTTAATACACCTCCATAAATTCTCCATTCCAGCCCCCTCAATCTACCTCCCTTTTCATTGACTCTAATATTATTACCTCTTTCTCCCCTATCCTTTTTCCGCTATGGAGGCCTTAGTGATTATTCCTTTTCCTTAATTATTTGACTTATTCAAATCTTTTTTAACTTAGCTATTATGTCCATTATTACCTTTAAATAATACATATTATGCAACATGTACATTTATGTTATTAATAGCTGTTATTTAATATATGTATCTTTTCATATTTTACCCAGACTTCTTTGCATACTCAGTATCTAGCACATTTAAAAGTTCAATAAATGTTTCATAAGGTTACAGATGATAATAAGAATGATGGATTGCAAATAATCTTTGAGAGATTGTGGTTTATATATCACTTACCTTCTTTTATTTTATAGGTACATTTAGAGAAGAACAGAAATGCACATACCGAGTCCTGATACAAGGCTACATCTGCAAACAGACTGACCAAGTGATCTTAATTCTTGACAATGCTGATACCACTTTTGCAATGAGGAAGTTATATCCAGTTGTATCTGTTACTCGTGGTTTTGTTGACACCTTTAGCAGTGTAAATGCCAATACTCCCTGTTCTACTTCAGGGTCTGTATCTACTTTCTATTCCATTTTACCCACCGGAGAAATCACCACGGTCTGCTTTGTGGATCAGCCTCCCCAAGTGTTACGTTTTTTTCTATTGGGGAACAAAAGTACCTCTAAGCTTCTCTTGGCTATATTCTACCATGAACTCCAGAGCCCCCATGTTTTCGTAGGGGAAAGTTTCATTCCACCCATTCTGGTTCAGTCGACTTCTTCACTGCTGCATGAATCTATTGGCTCTAACTATTTCAGCATCTTGGATAACCTCCTGTATGTTGTCCTACAAGGACAGGAGCCCATTGAAATACGCTCAGGGGTCTCCATTCATTTGGCCCTCACTGTGATGTTTTCAGTCCTAGAAAAAGGCTGGGAAATCATCATCCTCGAAAGACTAACTGACTTCTTGCAAGTTAGCCAAGACCAAATCAGATTTATTCATGAGATGCCTGGCAATGAAGAAACCTTAAAGGCCATTGCTGACAATAAAGCAAAGAGAAAGCGCAATTGCCCAATTGTGAATTGTGCCAGTCATTACAGAGTTGGTCAACGTAGACCTCTCATGATGGAAATGAGCTCATATAGGGTCCCACCACCACCCACTATGGAAACTATCTCAAAAGTGATAGTCATTGAAATTGGTGATCCTGCAACTATAAGGAGCACTGGACAGATTTCATATTTATCAAGTAATAAATTACAGAATTTGGCTCACCAGATTATCACTGCTCAACAGACTGGAGTACTAGAGAATGTTCTGAATATGACTATTGGGGCCTTACTGGTAACTCAGTCAAAGGGAGTCACTGACTATGGGTGAGTACTAATTATAATAACATCTAAACAAGGGCTGATTTCTTCGGTGCATATTGCAAATGTCAGTCAACTTCCACTGAATCACATAACCTGTTTGTTGCTTAAGATAAGAATAAAACCTTAGAGAGTCACTTATAGACTTAAATTATTAATTTAAAAACTTTTTATTAAATCTATAGTCTTCATGACTATTCTATATTTTGGGTGGTTGAAGATGTTATATTTTGGTACCTTAAAGTGAAAAACATGTAGGAAGAAGTTTTTCCAAAGCAGTTTGTTTTCAGTTCATTTGTTCATTCTTTTATTCATGTAATAAATTTAAGTAGCAGGCTTTACTAAAGTGAAACAGCTATGATCTTTGCCTTAAGGGTCAGAAACACTACGTTTCACAATTCCAACAAGCTGCAAGCTAAAAGTTGAGTACTGTGGAGGATGATAATAATTCTTCCTACAGGGACTGGGGAAGGGACTTATGTTTAGGAAAATTTTGGAGGGATGACTAGGAATTTACTAGGGTAATGCGATGACTGATTGGGTTTTATTTAGCCTACGATTATAAAGCCCTGAAGAGGATGAAAAAACAGTAACATCAAAATAATATAAAAGAATATGAATGTTCTAAAATCTCATTGAATAATATATCTCAGAATCTAAATAATTTTACTTATTTCAGGGACCCAGTATCAACTGAAAATGTGCATGGGTTTGATCTTATTTTCCAGTAGAGGTTACAAGTTTATAAGGAATGTATCTATGTTGCCCACCTTTAGCCCTCTATAACCAGCAGTGTTCATTTGTGAGATGGTTGGTTTTATATATGTTTCTTAAGCATTAGAACAAGTTCATCTTGTCTCTCAGTCTAGGCTATCATTTTTGGTTCTTTTGCATCTGCTAAAAATTGAAGCTTGGGCCTTACAGTCTGGACCTTATGAGAGATAACCTTAGATGAACTTGGGCTGGTCAATTTATCCCTTGGCTAACACAATCCATAAAATTGAGAGTAATCTACCTTTGCCTTCCCTTATTGTGTACTTCTCATGCTTCTGCATTTACTAAGCTCAGAAAAACATTCAGGTAAATTTAATTCTGAAATGTCTATTGAACAGAAATCTGTTCAAGGATTCCAAAATATAAGCGTTTACAGTCAGAATAATATAGCACAAAGGATGTTACAGATCTTACTCAGTTCTGTGCCATAAACATAGTTGGCAACAGGGATACTCCTGCCACCTACAATTTGCTTTTTCATCTTATTTGTGGTAGTACTAATAAATAAACTATTGATATTTAATGGATATCAGTTACTTCCATGTATCATCTTCAATGGATATGGGATTTGCTATAAAATAAGAGTAAAAACAAAAAGAGACACTTTCACATTGTTAGGCATATTTAACTGATACATTGATTGCCTTCTTAAATGCAGAGCAATATATCCAAATGAAAGCTTAGCTAGTGTTTTTGTATCCTATTTTACCTGAATTACAATGTAGATAGGTGTTCCTTTTCCCAACAGTACATTAATACGTATGGGAGATACGAGAAGAAAACTCAAGCAGTTTTTTTTTCCCTAAATTCTTGTTGATTTGAAGGCCTTTAGGAATTGCTATCTTAGAATTAAAAAGTATTCGTAGTTCCATGATTGCTCAGAAACTATTAAATCTTGGATATTTTTACCGACCACCAAACTGTACCATGTTTTATCGTTATGCTATAATGCATGGTAACATAAGAATCGAGAACCTGAAAAAAAAACGATGCCAATGCACCTTCACTTGTATTTAAATATCTTTTTCCTTTAGCCCAATTTCATTTAAATCACACTGAGTTCTTATAAATATATTATATGTATGGCTGACTATAGAGAGAAAAAGGGCCCATCCATTGCTAAATTTTATTTAGATTTTACAGTACTGAGCTTTTCTAATAGGTCATCATTCCCAAATATTGATTTTTGTGTTATGTATAAAAAGAGACTCCGTGAATATTTAGCCTTTAAGTAGAAGGAAAGAAAAGTCAAAGAGTAGAACAATAGAGGTATAACAGAGGAAGCCCAGCAAGGAGAGCGGATCCAACACCAGGTTAGGTACACACATATCTGTGGGGGATGTCATTCCGTTATGAAGAGGCAAGACAGCTTTAGAGAAGAGATCACCTTTATGGCCCACCATCCATCATAGCCCTTGTGTTTTCACTTTTGACTCAGATATTTCTGATTTAATAAGAAGCTGCCGAACATGTATATTATAGCATCGATTTTTCTGTTGGGATGTGTTCTATTCCCCCATCTCTCTCTGTCCCTCTAGTATTTTAAGAGAGATTTCCATCATCAGGCAAAAAGCAATCTTCTGAAGATAAGGAAAAACTGCTGCTTAAGTATATCTGAATAAATCCCTGCAGAATGAGAAATGCCTTGTCCTAAGGGATTGAATGAAAATTAGCAAGGTTTCTCATGGTCCAAAGAATTGCACAATATGCTACACAACCCTGGAGCCTGGTGCAGGCCTCGGGCCAGCCTTGTTTCTTTCAGCTTTGATCAGTGTCAGTTGGGACTTCCATTGAACTCACTGGAGAGCCATTGACAAGCTAATGAACTGACCTTGACACAGCAGGATCAGCCCAGGGAGGAAGGCCTTTCAGTGAAAAACACCAAGGATGTTCCTGAGAGGTTCACTCGTGCTAATATAATGGGTTTGCATGCATTTCAACAAACTGAGGCCATATTGGGCAGTTACTTTTCAAGGGGAGTACTACCAGCTTTCAAAAAGCTAGTAACTTCTTTTTTAGGGGGTAGAAATGGAATTCTCTCTACTTTTTAATTAAATAATACACAGTGAATTGGCCTCTCCTGGTCTTTGACCTCTTCTAGAGACATCTGAATTTAAATTCTGTCTGCTAGGCAAAGTCAATTCCATGAACCTGTTTTCCATCTTCCAAAACTTCATTGACCTCTGTTGTCAATATTTCTCTCCTTCCCTGCCTTTTAGTTTACACCATTTACGCCAAATGTTTTACACCATTTTTATTCATTTTTATTCTTTTAAGTAATTTCAGTGGAGTAGGGGACACAGAAATAAACATAAGGTCAATCTGCCCTTTTTACATTGGGCATTCTCCACAGGAGTCTTATTTGTCTATTGTCTTTTATCTGGAATCCTGGCAGGAAACATTTAATATTGCTTACCTTTCTTTCAGTAAATACTTGATTTTTGCTCTCTTAAATTTTTTTCCTTCCTTTCTCCTCTTCTCTCTCCCTTTCCCCTGCTTCATTACAAACAATTTTCTTTTAAAGACCTTTAAATAAATTAAATATATCTGTATCTTTTATGGACGTTTAAATATTGAAATGCCAAAGCTATTTGTGCCTGGCAAAATTTCTTAAATGGCCTCCCAAAGATGTGCTGCCCTAATCCCAGGAATCTATGCATATGGTCAGATAGCACTTCATTAAATACAGTATGTCATGTGGCACGGTTGACCCAAAGAGAGAATAGCCAAGGTTATCAAGGTGGGCCCAAATAATAACATGAGCCCTTAAAAGAAGAGAGCTTTCTCCTGCTCTGGCAGAAGAGAAAGACAGAGAGATTCAAAGTGTGAGAAGGACTTGAAGTGTCACTGTTTTTAAGATGGAAGGGACCACATGGAAAAAAAAAAGCAGGTGGAATACATAGAGAATGGACCTTGGCTGACAGCCAGTGAGGAAACATGGACCTCCATTCTACAGCCACAAGGAAATAAATTCCACCAACAATCTGAATGAGTTTAGAAGTGGATTCTTCCTGAGAGGCTCCAGCAGTAAACCTAGCCAGGACTGTCTGGACTCTTAACCCACAACCCAAACATAATAAGTGTGTGGTAATTTGTTATGCAGCAATAAAAATCTAATATGCTATCTCAGATGAAGTTCTCTGTTAATGACATTGCCAGGATCCTCGGCTCGTGCATGAAAACGGTTCTAGTGAGGGTGAGCAAGACACTGTAGGAGTTTCTGTGTGTTCTTGAGCCCATCACCTTAGTATCTTTTTAAGTTCCCTTACTCTGTGTATATAGCACCTTACAACCAGACTTGGACTAGAGAGGAGAACTAGCTGAGACCATTGGTGAGACTAGCAGTCCATTGACACTCAGTCTCCTCTAGCATCTTCTTTTGTATAACCTCTCCATACCCCCAGGCACCTGCTCTCTAGGAAACAGCTGTTGGGAGTATACAATAACAGAATCTTTTTTTTTTTTTTTTAAGATTTTATTTATTTATTTGACAGAGATAGAGACAGCCAGCGAGAGAGAGAACAGAAGCAGGGGGAGTGGGAGAGGAAGAAGCAGGCTCATAGCAGAGGAGCCTGATGTGGGGCTCGATCCCATAACGCCGGGATCACGCCCTGAGCCGAAGGCAGACGCTTAACTGCTGTGCCACCCAGGCGCCCCAGAATAACAGAATCTTCTGATAACATGGGAGGACATTCTTCCCAAGACTGGCAGAATGTTTGTTCTGGAAGAGATTTCTGCCAGCTTGTTTTTTTCCTCCTTCGTGGCAAAACCACTGATCCGCCATTGAAGAATGTTTCTGTGCTACTTCTTCTTTTTGCTATAATACAAATTCACTGCTTTGTCAAGTTAGGTGAATGGCAAAATTGTCATAATGGTATTTCCTATATCTGGCTTTGTGGGAAAATGAGATGCTCTGCCTCGGCAAGCTTTCTATTTAATTAAAAATTGTTTCTTTTATCACTACATTTTAAAAAGCGTTCATCTCTTAAACTAAAACAAAACAAAACAAAATAAAAACATATTATCCAGCCTTATTAAATGGGAAATAATGTAGACCATTCACATTTTTTATTGATGATTCATGGTCATCATTAAAATTATCATTTATTTCACATCTGCAGTGATACCCTTAGGGACCATTGTTCTTACATTAAATGGCCCCAGACCACTAAATCCTTGATTCTACTTCTGCAGGTTATGTTTTTCTGCTATTTTCCTTGTAAACAGGATGTTAACTGTAATCCATTGCAACGGCTGACATATCTGCATCCAGCAGATCCCCACTCAACATTCGCAAGTAGTTCTAACTCCAAAATTGAACCACGCTACCTTAAAATCAAGTAATTAAGATCTCTGTGTATGGATAGTGAAGTTGTAGGTACATATAATAAGGACTCATAAAACCTTACATTTCAATGTCTTTTATTGCCCAAACATTAACTGAACAGCTATTATGTCCAAAAAATTATATGGCTCATATGAAAATCTAGAGATTTAAAAATTAATGGATAGGCAAAACAAACATTTGCACAACTATTTAAAAGAGTATGTTATATTAAATCTAATTCTATAATTACAAAGAAATTAATTCGATATGAACCTGCTTCACCATTAGTCTAGTTTTTCATAAAATTAACTTTAGTTATATTAACTTTAGTATATTTTTATCTTTATAATAATTATTAGGTCAACACTTCAACTTACTATTATATTCCCAAGAGTGCCTAAGCACAGTGTCACGATCATTAAATACTTGTTGCAAACAGTGAAATGTAACCTGTTTGGCTTCTCTGCTATTCTGATACTCCTGTGTAACCAATATCCTGTATTAAATCTCTTCGATCAAGTAAACCTTGGATCTTGTTTTCCTGGCCCCACTATGACTGCTACGGCTCCCTAATGCAAACAGGACATTTTGAATAGTTTGTGTGTGATCTTAAAGAATGTGTTCAGAGTTTCCATTATCCCAGATAAGACAGTCATGATACATTTATTACAAAATATTATTTTAAATGAGTTTCCATCCAAACACTTAGGTTTTAACCTTTGAGTTGACTTGTTGGAAGATGTGCCATGTCTATTCTCTCTCTTTATATGCTCCTGGCACACTGCAGCCTACACCTAGGGTGACTCAAGTCTCAATTCAAAATGAATAATTTCAAAGAACCACAGAGTTTAATAATAAGTATTGGAGAACAGCAGTAACCATACCAAATGAGGAGTATACCAGCACTTGAAGTTAGCCAGGCCAAAATAGGTAGTGGCTTTCCAGAGGCAGGTAAAGACCGAAGACCAGAGGAAGTACGTGGTAGTACTGTTTTGTCATAGTGTTACTACGGTAACGTATACTGGGTACTTACAGTGTATCAGGTTTGGAAGTACTTCGTTGTAGTGCCGGAAGGAAACTGTCTGATCACAAGACATTTCTTCCCTCTTCTCTCCCTAGGAGTTGACAGCAGCTAAAGGCAACTGGCTAAGTCTAATAGGGAGCATAAGGACTGGGAAATATAAACAAAATGGTATGTGTGTACTCTGAGAGATAGCCAGGAAAGTCATTCTTGCCTTACAAACTACATGGGGGGGAGCATTATGTTCCTGAGGGACAGAGGTCATGGTGTTTTATTTATCTTTGCACATCTCACAGTGCCTAGAACAATGTTTGTCCATAATAGAAGGGTTACCGTGTTCGTTAAACTGAGTTGACTAGAAAGCTTACTTTTTTCTTCCAGGAAATCTTGCAACCTTCTTTGGAATTCAAGCCCCCTCATGGCTCATGTAGATTCCGCCCTATCTAGCCTAGTCAAAACGGGAATGACTGAAAATGCAGGACACCTGAAACATTTAATCAAAACGTGGGGCACTTTTATAGGAACCTGACTTAGTAACTTTGAGGAGACGAAGGTTGAAAAGGGAACGAGGAAGTATCTCTAATGCCCCTACCTTCAGCCCACCCCCACAGGTCTTGCCCAGAGCCAGCCTTAGTGGGATTTATTTCTGTCTGCTAGGTTTGCCATGCGAATAGAAATAATCCTCTCCTCTACAGAGTAAGCGTTTCGGATCTGGCAGATTGAAAAGCAAGAGTTGGAGTGAATAGTGGTGATCTCCGAACTGGGAAATGACTGTATTCTCTTGATTTTTTTTCTTTTTAAGCTTGTACTTAAGCATTAAAAGGGAAAAGAAAATTCTTTCACATACCTGACTGGGTATTGGAAGCTGTTAAATAGTGGTTAAAACTGGGAGGATTGGAGGGAACTTTCCTCCCCCATTTTTTAAAGTTTGGCTGTAGGTCGTTCTGCCTGCAGGCTACAGTCACATTAGCAGTTAGAAATTGGATAACGACAGCACAATGACAAATCCAGGTTGCTTGCAATAAGTTGCTAATCCCTTTGCTTTAATATCGGAGCAGCGTATAATGATGTTTGGACATCACTCCAGTTTACTGACGACCCCACTGGGGCCAGCAATAGAACCTTACAACTGTCTAACAAGGCGTCAGGTGACTCCCGTCGTCACAGCAACGGACACTGGAATCTAATCTTCCCTCCATCCCTTCTAGCACCCAATAACGCCTAGATTATATAAGTGGCCCATCATTGCTTGGTAACTTGAATCAATTAACGTTAATTCGCACAATGCTATGATGTATTGTGATCACTTTCATTTCAGGGAAGGGGGAGAAATTGCTATAAGTCACCTAAAATGAGGTTGTCTGTGGTGCTGAGGTATTAATTGGGTGTCCATATTAAATGCAAAAGGAGCCCCATCGTGAAAGGAAAGTGGATGAGTGACTCTCTTGGCTGCTATTGACCTATCAGAAGAAGACAGTGCCCTTTTCCTTTGCTTTTATCTATTACAGTTTTCCCTATTGCGTGTCAAGTTGATGTATTATAAAAAATTCATTTGGTGACCTTTCACCCCCTTAGCAGATTAAACAATTTCACTTCGATGGCATCATTAACAGGACCCTGCATTTAATGATGATTTCTCTAAAAGGCCACGGAGATTCGATTTTAAGCTAACAGATTTATTGCACTATTATAACATATCGTAAAAAACTGTACCACCTACGGTCAGGTTTTAGGATAGAAACTGCTTAAGAGTTTATGTGGAGCTTAAAGTGGCATTACCTTGGGATATGCTGTAGCAGCAAGTCTCTGACCTCCAGTGAGATGCTGTTTACATTTAATAAGAGATGTTTGCTCACAATAAACTTTAAAGTGTGTCAGGGACGGGCCTTTCAGTGGGCTTTCAGGCGGCTGGCTCCCATCTCTTCATCTCTAGATGTCAAGGTACTTATGTCAGGATCTCCACTGGAGTCTTTTGGCTTCCTTAACCCCATTGCTAGCCTGCACCCCATCCCACATCAGGAAGCATTTCAGAAATGAGTTAGGGGAAAAATAGGATCTGGTAGCAATGTTAGAATTTTCCAATAACCTGGGCCCCATGGAAGGATAGAATTAATAGCATGGATTTTAAAAATCTGATTTAAATTGTTCCCCTTAAAAAAAAAAAAAAAAGAAGAAGGAGCCTTGCCCACTCAGGCTAAGCAAACTAATAAATGATGATTAGGCTGCTGTATGTTGAATTCCCAGTGAGTGATTCTAGCACAGAGGTCAGGGCCTTAGCCGACAGATGACCACAGGGGATTCTTAGGACCCCATATTCCCATCCTGTCTCCATTTCTCAGGTTTCTCGGGGAGGGGGGGGAGAGAAACTGCTTCCTACAGAAACTTCATAGTTTGTGGTCCACTGCTTTGCTCTGCCACTCCTTCCTCTTTTTAGGACTAATTGTCATCTTTGACTGGTACACACCTTCCATGTTAAATAAATATTTTACCCTTTTCTCCTTAGATGAGAGGGGGGAAAAAAACAGTTGGGGAATAAAGTAGTTGACTTACAAGCATTTAATTGAGTCAGGGTAGGCTACTTCTTTTTTCTCTTTTTCTTTTCTTTTTTTTTTTTTAATCCTAGCCTTGTTAGGACTGACCTAAGCTGTTTTGAGAATAAGTCAACAACGGATGCTCTATACTAGGGTCATACATGTGATATATGATGTCTCTCTATCTCCATGTAATTGCTAAAAATCTATTGCATGACTGCGATGTATAATATACGATAGGCTTAATAGGACAACAGATATCTCTCATGTTCCTTTAATAACATTTTTAAAAACACCTAAGCTATTGGAAAAAAGATGTTTCAAGGTATCGTGAACTGCAGAACCATTTTGTTTTATTTTATATTTATTGTATTTTATTGCTAAGTCACATCAGCAATTAATGTGCTTGAAAGCGGTGAAAAACAGTATAGCTCATCGGTTAACTTCTCTAGACCTTGATCATACACTTGACCATTTGTGAGACCTTTGGCGAGTTACTTAAGCCCTTTGGGGTCTCAGTTTCTTCAAGTTTAACTAGAAGAATCTACATCACAGTGTCATTTTCAAGACTCAATGGGTTTATATGTGGAAAGCTTAGAATAGCACCTGGTACACAGTAAGTGCTCAGCATATATTAATTTTAAGTTATTATTCTCCCTAAGGGCTTCATTCAATTAAAATAGATTAATCAATTAATTCCACAGTTACTGAGCCTATTTAGTGCAAGCACACTGTGGAGAATGTAAATACGGGAGTTGTCGTGAGGATTACATGAGCTATTCTATGTAAAACAGTGCTGTTGCCGGAGTTTGCTGTCAGGCATCTTTTCCAATTCCTTTCACATCATCTTGGTACCATGGAATCAGCCATCGTTGAAGTCTATACCGTAAAAATTGGAAAACATCACAAATCAGAGCCTTTTGGGGAGAGAGCTGGTTTACGAGCAGACTCGTGAACATATCTGCACCTTCTAAATATTTTAGTCTGACACAGCATTCTTGGGGGTGATATTAATGAATGGTGATAAAAATCGACGTTCATAATTTGTGCTTTTTCCCACCCCTCCCACACACCCAGTCCATCCTTTAACAATGCTAAGCAAACATAAAAAATAAACACTTAATTATTCTTTGGTTATAAGGTCATATTTTCTATATACTGCATTACAAAGTTTCTAGAAACAACGCAAATGCAAATATTTTCACTGGTAATAATGCATTTTAGAAATCGTTCCTGCCATCACATCTGTAACCTTATGGATGTATTCTATGTTTGTCAACATGTGCCAGAAATACAAGCAGTTTTAAAACTGGGAACTTGGTATATATTCGGCCCTATGCTCTCTCGGTCCTGGTCCAGCCTTCAGATGGAGAAGTGGGAAAAGAACTTACAGTACAACCACAGCTCGTTTTTCTGGATAAGCAGGTAACTGGTTCACGGGGAATAGTCTCTCTTTAGAGCTGGGAGGGTGTCGTATCCGGCACACGTCACATGTTCACCCGGTGGCCCCTGTGTGCTGTCGGCTGCCCTGAGAACCTCTACAGACCTTGTCGTCTGCCTTCCATCTCACAGCTGGCTTCCTTCCACTTTCTGTGAGTGCACAGAATTTGATCAAGAGTAAAAATAAAATCCTGATGCTTTTCCTCCCTAAGCAAATCCTTGAGGCAGGTCTGTCATATCTTCTGGAAATCTAGCCTTTCCAAAGAAGTCATTTCATATGCTAATGAAAGAATGTCTGCGATCACATCTGCATTACAGTTTTATGTTATTGTAAATGATTTCTCTTATATGTGGTTAAGTAAATCATCAACAAAGGCGTCTGTGCTTAATTCTGATTTTAGTGTCCATGCCCTCTGATTCTATTTTCTCTCTTCTATATTTACTTGAGTCATGGGGGGAAGGAAGGGAAATATGGTTGTTAAATCTGCTTTCTACTCTTTACTGTAAAAATTCACCCCTGACTTGTTTGCACGGGGAGGAAGCCTGTGAGATTGAGGTCCACACTTGGAAACCTGTCCTTTTTGAAGTAATCTGGCACCCACTCAGCTGAGTCCAGCTTTCTCTCAATCGTGCCTTCCTTGTTAATCTTCAACATGTAATTCCACTCTTCTCCTCTGTAAATTTAGCTTCCCTTTCTCCTCTTCACTGACCTGCACCAACTTCTCCTGCAATAATCTCCATTCTCTTTTCTTGATAAGCTAATTTTGATATATTCTTAACATAAGAAAGAAAATATTCATCACGGTCCTTCCTTTGCCTGTCTCTACTGAGTTGTGTTTCATAAAAGATTCTGTCTGAATCCTTTTCTGGTTTAGAAAACTTCACAAAATTCTCTTCTCAATCCAACTCCCCCCTCTTTTTTTTTTCTATTTCCAGAATCAGAGAGTAGAGTCCTTGGGGCCCCCCTCAGAGCCTTGGGCCATTTCTGTTTCCCTGGAAGGGACATCAGATTCAGCGCTGAAAGGTCGGTACCTGTGACATTCTGACACCTGTTACTACTACATCTGCAAGAAAATGTTTGCAGCCATTAGAATTCATAGTAAGGAATTCTGGGGCATTTGGGTGGCTTGGTTGATTAAGCATCTGCCTTCAGCTCAGGTCATGGTCCCAGGATCCTGGGATTGAGCCCCACATTGGGCTCCCTTGCTCAGTAAGGAGCCCACTTCTCCTTCTCCCTCTGCCTGCTGCTCCCCCTACTTGTGCTCTCTCTCTGTCAAATAAATAATTAAAATCCTAAAAAAAAAAAAAAAAAAAGAATTCATAGCAAGGTCAATAATACTAAGTATCTTGGGTAACCTGGAAGAAATCTCCTTTATCCCCAGTCTACAATGCCACATCTGTAAAAAGGAAGATTAGACCGCCAGTGAATACTTAAGGAGCCACCTCCTCTTCTCCCCTTGCATAATGAAGGGGCATTTTTGTCATAATCACATCCTCAATATGACGTAAGAGAAAGGGCATGTCCCCCAAGACAAATTATTCTGGTACTGTATCATGGACCGGCCCAGGGAGCCAGGGAGCAAGTCACTGGTGTGATATGGTTTTTATTTTTATTTTTATTTTTTTAAGATTTATTTATTTGAGAGAGACAGAGAGAGAGCACAAGTGCAGGGGAGGGGAGGGGCAGAGGGAGAGAAACAGAGAGAATCCAAGCCGACTCCTGGCTGAGTGCAGAGCCCACATGAAGCTCAATCTTAGGACCCTGAGATCATGAGCAGAGCCAAAAACAAGAGTCAGATGATTAACCAACTGAGCCACCCAGGCGCCCCTATGATATGGTTTCTATGGGGAAATAGAAGCACTCTCAGTGTTATGAAGAAAAAATGCAATGGCAAACGCAAAGCACCTGGTCCAGAGAAGGCCCTCAGGGTTGACGTTCCCCTCTCCACCTTTCCTTGTCCTCTGTTGCCTTCCTGTTCAGTCCTAGTACCACTGCTGGCTTGATTTACTTTCCCTGAAGCTTGTTCATATAAAAGTTAAAAAAACACCGTTCTATTCTTTGCTTCTGTGGGTTTGACTGTTTTAGATACTGCATATAGGTGGAGTCATGTAGTATTTGTCCTTCTGTGACTGGCTTATTTCACCTAGCATCATGTCCGTAAGCCACCTATGTTGTTGCCTATTTCCGAATATTCTTCGTTTAGGACTGAATAGTTTGCCGCTGTATGCATGTATTGTATTTTTTAAATCCATTCATCTTTTGATGAACATTTAGATTGTTTCCATATCCTCACTAGTATGAAAACACTGCGATGAACATGGGGGTTTGGATACCTCTTTGAGATCTTGATTTCAGTCCTTTTGGATAAATACTCAGAAGTGGGCTTGCTGGATCATATGGTAATCCTGTTTCTGTTTTTGTGAGGAACCTCCATACTGTTTTTCATAGTGGCTGCGCCATTTTGCATTTCAATCAACAACGTATAAGAGTTCCAGTTTCTAGGGTGCCTGGGTGGCACAGCGGTTGAACGTCTGCCTTCGGCTCAGAGCGTGATCCCGGCGTTATGGGATCGAGTCCCACATCAGGCTCCTCCGCTGGGAGCCTGCTTCTTCCTCTCCCACTCCCCCTGCTTGTGTTCCCTCTCTCGCTGGCTGTCTCTATCTCTGTCAAATAAATAAAATCTTTAAAAAAAAAAAAAAAGAGTTCCAGTTTCTCCACATCTTCACCAGCTCGTTCGTTCGTTCGTTCTTTCTTTCTTTCTTTCTTTCTTTCCTTCTTTCTTTCCTTCTTTCTTTCTTTCTTTCTTTCTTTCTTTCTTTCTTTCTTTCTTTCTTTCTTTTCTTCCTTCCTCCCCTCTTTCCTTATTTCCTTCCTTTCTTCCTTCCTTTCTTTCTTTCTTTCTTTCTTTCTTTCTTTCTTTCTTTCTTTCTTTTCTTCCTTCCTCCCCTCTTTCCTTCTTTCCTTCCTTCCTTCCTTCCTTCCTTCCTTCCTTCCTTCCTTCCTTCCTTCCTTCCTTTTTTTATAGTAGCCATCCTAATAGGTGTGAGGTTGTATGTCATTGTAGCTTTGGTTTGCATTTCCCTGATTATTAGTGATGTTGAGTATCTTTTTATATACTACAGTTGTTGGCCATTTGCTGGTCTTCTTGAGAGAAATGTCTATTTGAGTCTTTAGCCTATTTTTTAAAATCGGGTTATCAGGGGCATTTTGTTTGTTTGTTTTTGGTTTTGTTTTGTTTTGTTTTTTTGCTATTGATATATAGGAATTTCTTACGTAATTTAGAAATTAACACCTTATGAGATACATAGCTTGCAAACATTTTCTCCCATTCTGTAAGTTGCCTTTTCAAACTCTGTCGAGTGTTTGCTTCACTGCACAGAAGCTTTTTAGGTTACTGTAGTCCTACTTCTCTGACTTTGCTTAACATGTCCATACTACCCAAAGCAATCTACGGATTCAGTGTAATCTCTATCAAAATCCCAATAACATTTCTTACAGATATAGAGAAAACAATTCTAAAATTTATATGCAACCACAAAAGATCCTGAATAGCCAAAGCACTCTTGAAAAAGAAAAACAAAACTGAAAGCGTCACACTTTGTGGTTTCAAAGTATATTACAAACCCATAAAAATTAAAACAGTGTGGTACTGACCTGAAGATAAATGTATAGACCAACTGAACAGAATGGAGAGCCTGGAAATAAACCCACATACATATGGCCAACTGATATTCAACAAGGGGGCCAAGAATACACAATGGGGAAAAGGATAAACTCTTCAACAAGTAGTGTTGGGGAACTGGATATCCACATGAAAAAGAGTAAAATTGGAGCATTATTTTACACCATACAGAAAAAGTAACTCAAAACGGACCAAAATCTAAAACATAAGACCTGAAAGTATAAAACCCCTAGAAGAAAAGAAAGCTTCTTAACATTGGTCTTGGCAATGATTTCATAGATATGACATCAAACACACAGGCAACAATTAGCAGCCAAGTAAAAGGTGTACTGATAACTCTTTTAAAAAATCAGCTTATCAGATTTCTTATGTACCTCATGAATTGGTTAGGACATTTCTGTTGGTTTTGGGTTGTCTGCAATGTTTTTTTTTTCCCTAACTTGTAAATGACTCATCCATCAGTTCAAAATATCGGCCTATCTATCAAATAGCTGGTTTCTAGGACTAAGCCATGACTTTACCGTTATTTCTTGCTCTACCCTGGCTATGAGCCTAAGCTCCTTCACATGGATTCTGTAAAATATATGAAATGCCAAAATGTTTAGGAATAAGTCCATTGTAGAAATACTAAATCGTGCTATTCCTGGTAGTTGCATTTATTTTTTGGCCTAAACTATTACTATCATCTGGTATATAACACCTGTCTCTCCTCAGGATATTGTCCTTTAGTTCTTTGTTACATGTCTTAAAAAAAAAAAAAAGGAAAGATATGAAATTCTTTTTTTTTTTTTTTTGAGATTTTATTTATTTATTTGACAGAGAGAGAGAGAAGGAGCACAAGCAGGGGGAGCGGCAGATTGAGGGAGAGGGAGAAGCAGGCTCTCTGAGGAGCAGAGAGCCTGATGTGGGGCTCGATCCCAGAACCCTGGGATCATGACCTGAACCAAAGGCAGATGCTTAACTGACTGAGTCATCCAGGTTCCCCAAAATATAAAATTCTTACGATAAAGTTTCCAAGTTAGTGAATCATCACTCAACATAGTTTTTAATGAATTAATCACAGAATTTTTTTTATATCCCTGTTTTATTTAGCGTATACATTTTGCTTTCCTGTAAAGCTACCCCTTGTCAATTCCAGAAAACAGGATTGGTCCTTCTGAAATTGTTCTTGAGCAGGCAATTGACATTTCATGATTAAATATTTCATAGCTTCAAAACCCTTACTGTTTCAGGCTTGTCTCATTCTCTTCCTTTCTTATTAGAGCTATAAATTTCCCTACTATCTCTTTTTGAGTTGCCTTTCAACTATTTTGGCCTATAAATTCCCTACCCTGTCTCCTTTCTTATCAAGAAACTAAATCTTTTCAGCCTGGGCACAAAAATGACTTCCCTAAACTTTCATAGTCTTGTTACTCTCCTGAGCACCCACCCTGTATACTTTCTGTTTGTACAAGCCAATTTTAGAGGCCCGGGTAATGCTGCTTATTCTCTGAGACTCACCTCATAGACTCAATGTCTTCCATTCTTGCACTCACAAAAATGTATAGTTTACTCACTTTGGTGAAAGTAACACCCAAATTGCTGCCTCATATTTTTGCTCTTCTTGGTCATTTCTTTACCCAAATGGTTAAGCCTGAAACTCCTTAGGTTTAAAATCCCAAGGAAAGAGGGCAGCCCAAAATGATGGGGATGTGCAAGATTGCAGAAACAAGCCACATCATTAAGAAAGTAAGATAATTAAGCAAAGCTACCCAAGGTTGGCCAGTGAAAATTAAACATTCAAGACTGTATTCTGAAGTAGTTTTAAACTGTCTGTTTTGATGATGTCATTCTGTCCATTCTTCAATGCCATTTGGCTGTTGCTGGCATTTTTGTAGGAGATTCATAAGATAGAACAGTAATCCGCTTACCTTCTGATCTTAAGACAACAGTGTCAAAAATATCAATTTTTGGCTTTTTTAGTGTTTTAGTAATGTGTTCATCAACTACTCTCACCTGGATACTGAAGCTTACCTACCCCTATCCTCTATTCCATATTATACCCCTATTCCATATCTTATCCATACTCCAAACCTTACACACACTCCATAACTACCTTTGTCCTTTCCGGCTGCTATAACAGAACACCATAGACAGAGTGGCTTAGAAACGAGAAATTGATTTCTCTCAGTTCTGTGAGAATGGGAAGTCCAAGATCAAGGTGCTGGCAAATTTGGCATCTAGTGAAGGCAAGCTTCCTGATTATTCATAGATGGCCATTTTCTCACTGTGTCATCACAAAAGGGGGCAAAAGGGGCAAGAGAGCGTTCTGGAGTTTCTTTTAGAAGGATACTCATAACTAATCACTCCATAAAGGCCCCACTTCCAAATCCCAGCACATTGGAGATTAAATTTCCTCATTTGGATTTTGAAGGGACACAAACATTCACTCCATGGCAATACCTTTACCCATACTCTGTAACTTACCCATATCTAGGACATTATTCATACTCCATGTCTTACCCACACTTCATATCCTTAGTCATTCTCCATGCCTTGTCCATATTCCTTTTTAAAAAACTGTGGTAAAATACATACAACATAAACTTGCTGTCATAGCCCTTTTTACACGTACAGTTCAGTTACCTATATGCCTCACCTTACTCATACTTCATACCCTTACCCATATTTTGTACCTTACTCATACTCCATACCTTACTCATACTTCATAACTCACCCTTCTTCATACGTTACCCATACCCACCACTTTACCCACACTCTCTGTTTTACCCATCCTCCATACCTTCTTCCGGACCATACCTTACTCAGACTCTATGCTTTACTTTGCCCCAGTCCTGACACTCTCCCCCAATCCTTCATTATTTTTCCTTCAGTTATTCCAAATATACCATCACCGACTAGCGTAGAATCATATTGTGACCACGCAAAATGAATGAAACTGTTTGCTGTTTCAAATAAAACATGTTTCAAATTAACCATGTCACTCTCAGCCAGCTGACTCATCTGGATTAGTATGGTCACCACTGTCTTCCTTGGAAGATTCACTGAGGAAGTATGAGGAATGGGCTGAAGTTGTTTCTATGCACACATTTTGGTGTGTGTCATGAAGCAGGGAAAAAAATCTTGCGGAGTTTTATGTTTTTAGAATGCCCGCATCACCAAAACACCGTTTTTCATATGCATGAAAGTATCACTTGAAGCCATCATGAACTACTTCTCTTTAACTACAGGAAGAGTAGAACCAAAACCATTTGGGATGGATGACCTAGCTTATTCTAAGTACTTCCTGGAGAAAAACAGTAACAACCAAACCGTATCTGTATGTCTCGTCTAAACCTTCTATTCTTGTCTCAGTAGATCCCCCTCTGAAAAAAGGAGGTTATAATCAATTAACAAAAAAAGTGAATTTATATACTGGAAGATAATTATTTAAGGCTCCTATAGACCTTTTCCTATTTAATTATAGATCCTAGTTGTAGGAAAAAAATATGTTCTTGATATTAAAAAAATAGTCTCAACATTAATGATATGCCAGTTTGCTAATATAGCTAGGGGTGAGAGGGAGAGTTGTGGGGGAGAATTGGGGCGGAAAGGTGTTTTGGAAACCACATGCCCCGCAGAAACACATTCAGCTAGCACTCTCTGCTAAGTCTTGTCGTCAGTTTCAGTCTTGCTTCAAGCCCAGCACCCCATCTCATCCCAAGTGCCCCCAGCCAGTGCATTGCTTATACCAACCAGCTTGATCAGGGAGCCTGTCGATGGCATTTGTATATTTTACAATTACCATTCCAGAGATATGATGAACCCTGGAGTAAGGTACTGTACTTGGCAGCAACTGCCTCAGCTTTTGGGCACATATGCTTCAAATCTGAGAATATCATAGATATATATGGGAATCTTTGTAGAGATCTCTGAGGCAAGCTGGTATTTAACACAAAAGCAAACCCATTTGGAGCTAAAACACTTTCCATTAGGCAGTTTGGCGGCTGTTCTACGAGCCAGACTCACTGTGCTCGATGGACACATTTCGATTAAATGCTGCTTTGTATTCCTCCAAAGATGGGAACAATAAGGACGTTTGTCAAAGGAAAAACTGCAGCAAACGATTTCATGTTGAACATCTGTACTCTGCAGTTCATTGTTTGCAAGAGTTTATTGACCATAATTTTGATGCATATAGGTTTTAAAGAGTATAAACTGCATTTATCTTGGGTGCCTATCATTTATTTGAGTCTTGGCTTATTTATTTCCATTTTTTCTGGGCATTTTATTTATTTTGGGATGCTGAAGAGATGAAGGAAAAGATGTTTTTGAAAAAGAAGTTTTAGTTAGCTCTGCGAAATTGATGAGGAAAGACAATGTTTCCACAAAAAGGATTAAGCAATTGAATTGAAAAATGTAACACTAAGCATATTATATCTTTATGATACCTTTCAGCCTTAAAGATCTCAAACCAATTTATAAACTTTAAGACCACTCTCCCAACTCATTGTCCATCATATCAATCATCGTGACATTTCCAGAGTGAACTGTAGCAGCTGTTAATTAGCAAAGTAATGTGAGGGTAGTGGAGTCAGAAGACAAATTAATGGCATTGTGAATGGGATCCTGAGTTAAGTTGCCTTCTTTCACTTTAAAAACGGATGGCCTATTGTAAGATGTAAACTTTCTTTTTTTGCATTTTATTCGTGCATTTATTTATTAAACCATAGCCTAGGCAACCCAAGTTGCTAAATCAGGGTAGCCTTTATCAGTCATGATTTGATGTATCGCTGTGGTCCTGCTCTATTGGCCTAACTCTGCCACCACATAAACTACAGATCCCTGGGGTAAAAGAGAGGCAGAGCCTAGAAACTGGCCACCTATAAGATAATAGACTTTCTTTCTTGACATGCATTTAATAATGAAATAATTAATGTATAGTAGTGGTTAAGAATGCCAACTTGGATATCGGACAGCTGTGGGGCTGTAACCCCTACCCTGAGTAATCTCACCTTTCATAAGCTTATCTATTGCCTGTTGTGTAGTTTACTTAAAATGATGTATATAAAACACAGTGTCCGGCATAACAAACTTTCAATTACTATTATTATTATTATTCTTTCTTGGATTATTTGGTTCCAAGATTTATCTAAGAAAAGCCTGATGGATTTGGTAATCTGTTTCATTACATCTTGTTTTTCCGTTAGTGCCCAATTGCCTCTTTACAGAGAAGACTTGAAGAAACTGCTCTTAGTAGGTAACTAACGTTTACGTTTGTTTCCGTGTTTGTTTGTAGGGTGTACTCAGGCAGAAAGTCAAGATGGTTACGTGAGCTTCTCCAACTTGGCAGTTTCGATCTCTGGGTCAAATTGGCACTTTCTTTTTACTGTCACTTCCCCTCCAGGTAATATCAGCAGAGTGTGCTTTTACTATCTGTTTCTTAAAAAAAAAAAAAGCCTCTTCTTTATAATGGGAATAGCTCCTATCATGAATAAGAAGTCATCATAGTTTAGAGGAAAAAAATCACTTGGTTATATCATTAAGGTATGAGAAGCAAGAACACGTGTGGTAATTAAGCCTCCAGAGAATTCTGGTAAGCGAGAATCCAAATGTACATTTTCTTCCAGTTGGTAAAATTTACTTTGAGTGCTGTTTTTTATTATTATTTATTCTTTTTCTGACAGGTGGTGGCATTTGGTTGTATATTAATTAGAACGTTTTAATTGATAAGAAAGAGAGTCATGGAAAAAAAGAAAGAAAGAGAGTCATGGGATATTAAGTATTATGAAATTTTATCTTTCAGTTCTGCCCTCCTCACCCACTGCCTCCCCCCAACTCCATAAATTACAACCATACCCATTCAAAATCCTGGTACTTTAGGGGCGCCTGGGTGGCACAGCGGTTAAGCATCTGCCTTCGGCTCAGGGCGTGATCCTGGCGTTATGGGATCGAGCCCCACATCAGGCTCCTCCGCTGGGAGCCTGCTTCTTCCTCTCCCACTCCCCCTGCTGTGTTCCCTCTCTCGCTGGCTGTCTCTATCTCTGTCAAATAAATAAATAAAATCTTTAAAAAAAAAAATCCTGGTACTTTAGAAGTACAGGTATAAGGTGTATGTAAATTACTTCTATGTTCCAATTCTTCTTGATGAAAACTTGAAGTTTTCTCCCCTTCTGAAGCATTCTTGACAATTTTTGCTTTATTAGAAGGTAATACTACTCAATAAGTTTGAAGTAGATAATATGTTAATTAAACTTCAAATGAACCTATGCAAAATACTCCTCTCCCATTTCCATGAAGGGTCTCCATGAAGCCAAGTCTCCTCCTACCGAGGAGTGGTGAGAATGGAGTTTTTTGTTTTTTTGGTTTTTTTTTTTTGAGAGAGAGAGTAGCTTTGACATCCTCTTTTTAAAATACTGAACTCTCATGGAAACACAGAATAACCCACTGGAAAAAGAAAAAGAGATTTAACTCTCCCATTCATTATTGTGATTTACCAGAAAAAAAAATTCCTCAGCTAAGAGAGCATCTAAAAGAAATCTAAAAATGCTAACACCACATTTGAACTAAAAACGTAGATATTTATAATCAATTATTAATTTGGGGCAGAAAATTAGTTTGATACTAAAGCCACGCAACTGTGGAAAGCAGTTAATGCATGGGTGTGATAATGTAAAGTTTTATAAAATATGCTCGAATAATCATTACCGGCGTTGAACCAGTTAGTTCATGCAAATGGCCAGCGAAATCCCATGTTTTGATGTAAGAGATCTGAAGCCTGACAACAAAATGTTTAATTAAGCCCACATATTAGTTCTCCTCATGAAACTTGAATTCAAACTGTCATAGTATACTTCTCAAAAAACAAAAAGTGCAGCTCTTGGGAAAATATATAATGAGCATTTGTCAACAAGTTCTTTAACTCCCTAGTGAGGGTACCAGGAAGACGGCAAAGCTGGTTTAAAGAGCATTTGAGATTACCGTAATTAAAAGATAAGTATTAAAAAGAAGGGCATTTGAGAGATGTGGATCACATAGCCAGCTGAAATTAGTTTGCCACATTGGATACAGGGCAATAGAGCTGTAACCTTTGATGTTACACGTCTACAGATACCAGTCACATCTGTACTGGAGAAAAATCATTTGCAGTTTACCAATCTGCTACAAATTAACAAAACTAGGCCTAATTAATATTATATTATATTATATATATATATATATATATATATACACACACACACACACACTGTATATATACATATTATATATGTGTGTGTATATATATATATATATTCTCTCTCTCTCTCTTGCCCTTAATTCCAAGTCCTGGACAATTTTTCTGCACTTGACTTCTGAGGTCAAGTATATTATTATTAATTTTAATCTTGCAGATATCCTTTAAAACCTCTGAAAGTGCCTTTACATAAGGACAGATCTGCGGAGACATGTGCTCAGTGTTCGGGACCATGGGATTCCCAAGTGTTTAGATTTTGAAGGGCAACACTTACAGAGCTGGGTATTTTGTGCCAGATTTGTCCGATTATTTAAAGGACTTTTGTCCTTTAATTTCCCCGTGGTTAACCAAGACTAACTAAATACTTCATCAAGGTTATTTTAAGGAATAAGTGATACAGCCAGATGTAAGACGTGGTGTAGACAAAAACTTCTCAGTAATATTTATGATTTTGAGCGGGCTTTCGTGTTCATGTTTACTAGATGACTACTTGTAGAAGAGGCTAACTGAAGAATTATCTTGAAAAGGTTTTCTTCAGCATTTTTCCTTAAATTATTCTTCATAATTTTCAAAACCACGTCTATGAGGTGAGGCTCTGTCAGAATGAGATTTACGGAGTCTAAATTAGAAGAGAATAGATGGAAGATAGAAGACAAATATTTTAAAATAGAAGAACGATATTTAGAAGTATAGAAATTGAGGAACTGAGGGGGCGCCTGGGTGGCACAGCGGTTGGGCATTTGCCTTCGGCTCAGGGCGTGATCCCGGAGTCCTGGGATCGAGCCCCACATCAGGCTCCTCCGCTGGGAGCCTGCTTCTTCCTCTCCCACTCCCCCTGCTTGTGTTCCCTCTCTCGCTGGCTGTCTCTATCTCTGTCAAATAAATAAATAAAATCTTTAAAAAAAAAAAAGAAATTGAGGAACTGAGAAATTAATTAGGTCTGACCAGATGTGTATGGGACCCTCACAAGTCTTTCTAATATGTTCACTAATCCAGCTCATTTATTCATTTTGGAACATCCTGAGACACCACCAAGAAAGAGAAGGGTTTCCGTGTGCTTATTCTATTGACTTCCCAGTCGGCCTTTCCCCCTTCATTATCATTCCCATGGTCTGACTGTGGTTTCTCTGACCATTCTTTGGAGCCATGTTCGTAGGGGATTCTCAAGGGCTGCTGGGCTGAAAAGAGAGGGAGCCAGGGTTCCAAATCCAGAGAAACCTATTGTCCTTGCCATTTCCATGCCTAGGATAATCTTCCTCCTGAAATTCACATGCTGTGTTCATCATTTCACTCAGATTTCTTCCCAAATGTCACCTCCTCGGAAAGGTCTTTTCCGCCTCGCTCAGTCTACGCCACGACCATTCCTAGCCCTGCTCCATCACCAGTCACTCTCTGTCTGCCAACCTCACTTTGGTCTTCATGGCACTTTACTGCCACATGGCATCAGGGTATCAGCGTATTTGCTTGTTCGTCTATGCCTCTGTGCTCTGCACCCCGTTAGAACCTAAGTTCCAAAAGGGACAGGAGTTCTGCTGCGCTCAGCACTGTATCTTCGGAATGTAGAAAATCATTCTACACGTGCTACTTAAAAATCGCTGGCACATCAGAGGCACGACTGTTTGTTCATGAGTAAGTGAGGATATTGAGATGATGTCTAAGATAACATTTTTGTATTGTTCCACTGCTAACCATATTTGAAAGCTGGTGGTCTCTACCCTTAGACCCAGGCACTTCTCTGGGTTTATGAACTAGTTTCACTGACTTCGGCCCCTCTGCCGTTATTTGTGTTCAGAATACTCCCATGGCCTGACCTTCTATATCCCCCTTGGTTTATGCCACTTCCCAGCTCAGAATTCTTCCTTCTCTGACACCTCATTGCCTTCAGAATACAGTCAAGGGGCTTTGGGCTGACATTTACTGTGACCAAAATTCATCTCAAATGTTTTCCAGCATTAATTCCCAGTATTTTGCAGCATTAATTTCCTAAACAATTGCTCTTTTCTCCTTCCTGCCTTTATTTGCTTAGCCCTCAAAGCCCCAGCTATTCTCTTTTCTGGGATGCTTTCTCTGACCATATTGATGGGAAATATCCTTCCAGAGCAATCGATCTGCATTATTCTGCTGGCATGCGTCACATTCTGATTTGTATTACAAATGTTTGTATATCTATCTCATTTTATCTACTAGCTTGTAAATGTCTTCAGAATAAGAACAGTGCCTTATCCAGTTAGCAAAGTAAACAATCACTGAGCAATCATTGGAAAATAGATAAAAGAACGAGGAATTTTGTTTTACTTCTGCAAATCCCCAGTAAAATCCATTCCCCCGTCTCTGGGCTAAATTTATCTTATTCAGATGCTCATAAAAAGCAACTAATTAATAACAAACAAGCCAAGTATGTCTCAGATATAAGATGTACACACAGGAGAACCATTTCTAGCTAATTTTGTTATGGTAGCTTTGGGACTGAGTCAGCCAGGAGTCGAGAGACTGAAAACCTGACTGTGACTTTCAATCAAATTATCAAATTCAGCCCAAGGAAAGCACAGCAAGGAAAAGCATGATGTTTCCTTGCACAGAGAAAATAAAAACTGGTTTTGCCTGCATTATTCAGATGAAAGCAGAGGTTGATGTGGGTTGGTTTGTTTTGGATGTCCTCCTTAAAAATCGCTGGCTATGACTAACCCACGTTCATAGGCAAGCTTTTTTGTTTTTTAACTTTTCATTTTTGTATTGGGGTATAATTGACATAGGGCAAACTATACATACTTAGAACATACAGTTTCATAAATGTTGATGAATCTATACTCCTATGAAACTATCCTCACGATTAAGATAATGAACTTGTCACCCTTAAAATTATAGGTAAATTAAAAATGTTTTTATTTAAAAAATAACATACGGTAAAATTTATTTTTGTAGGTATTTTTATGGATTCAAATACATGAGCAGATTCATGTAATTACCATCACAATCAGGATATAGAACATTTCCAGAAAATCTCCCCTATTCTGTTCCTCTGTCCTCAACGCTCTCCCCTGCTCTACCACTAATCCCTGACAATCACTTTTCTGTTCTTTATGTCTACGATTTTGTCTTTTCTATAATGTCATATAAATGGAATCATAAAGTGTGTACCCTTTAGAGATGGACTCTCTCACTCAGCACGATGTCTTTGATGGTCATCCAGTTGTTACTTTCTTACTAATAGTCTGGTTCCTTCTTTCTTTCTTTCTTTCTTTCTTTCTTTCTTTCTTTTTCTTTCTTTCTT